>NC_038043.1:24613496-24910238 GCF_002211085.1 Panicum hallii | reverse complement strand
TGTCGGTGTTTAACCGGCTGCCCACCGAGGGATAGACCCAAGGTGGTAAGTTTTGGGTGAGGGAACGCCGAGATCAGGAACTCGAAGGTGCAAGGAACACAAGATTTAGACAGGTTCGGGCCGCACGGAGCGTAACACCCTACGTCCTGTATGATGGTTTGTATTCCTTTGGTGTAGAATGACCTAATGATCTCCCGTTTTGAAGGGGTCCCTGACCTCCCTTATATACCCGAGAGGTCAGAGTTACAAAGATGCTAACCAACCCCACCGAGGGATCACACCAGAACTGATCTCGAGTAGATCCTCTCCGTGTTGGTTAGCCCTATCTCCTATTTAAACGGGATAAACAAGAGATAAACAAAATGAATAAGAGATAAGACGGACTTAATCTCTTAAACCTCCGTAGACTACGCTACATGCCCAGCCCGGTAGCCCGGGTCTGACAAGCCCCCGAGCTCTTCGTAGCTGAGTACTGCAGGCTTATCGAGTACTTTCGAAGCAGTCTTCGACTTCTTCTGAAGCTTCGTCTTGAAACCCTGCTTCGAGTACTTCCTTGGCCGCATCGAAGCTATGAGGTGCTCATGCCCCGAATTTTAGTTCTGTTATGGCGTGCGATTGAAAAATCGCACTCCATATGGAGTAGCCCCGAGCCTCTTGAATCGGAGAATCAGGCTGAGGGTCCCATTAATTTGTAATCCTCCTTATCCTTCAAAGAAACTTGAAAAATAAGTAGTCGATGCACGTACCCCGCAGCCCCCGAGCCTTGAATCCAAATCCCACGAAATTGGAGATAAGGGTCCAAAGAATCGTGGCATACAGGCTAAACAATGACACTGTAAGGAGACCAAAGTGATGGTACAAATGATGCAATTAGACCAAAGATTCGAAAAACCCCTTCTCTCGGGCTAATTAGCCCTGAAAAAATGATTAATCAAATATTCAATCTAATCAGACCACCAAGTGACCCCTCACCTCGGAATATTCCACAAAACGACTCTTGGTCTTCTGAACAGTAACTTTTCCCCGTCCCGCAGGTTACTTAACCCCGCGGCCATAGGAGGGAAAATTATGCTTTCAGTCCGCATTCCGCCAAAAACCACCAAAACCCCAATCTGAGCCGAACGCCGCCGCCACTGCCCAAGGAGATCCTACTACTCCAACTTCCCCGCCCCTCTCCCTGCAGCCCCCGAGCATCTCGTGGCGTAACGCATTGGAGATGGCGCCTAAGAAGTCGGAGATGAGGGGAAGAAGAAAGCGGCAGAACCATCGACCGAGGAATGGTCACACAGTAAGTGCTCCCTTAACAATCTGAACAAACTGGTTTCCGAGGGGTTGCTCCAAGAGAAAAACCTTGTTAACTGGCGCCCCTCTTTCCGTGAACCTTTCCCCATGGAGAATGTCGACGAAATCGTCACATTCTTCCATTTTGCCGAACGGGATTGGCCCTCCCCACTTGTTCTTTCTTCCGCGGCCTTCTTTACTACTACGGGCTTGAGCTCCATCACCTCAACCCGAATTCCATCTGCCACATCTCCATTTTCATCCACTTTTGTGAAGCATTTCTCGGAATTGAGCCCCACTGGGATCTATTCCGCTTCCTCTTCCGCGTGAAACCCCAGCCAACCACGAAAAAACTCGCCGTGGTAGGGGGCGCCGGCATCCAACTGCGACAGCAGGCCGGCGAGAGATACCTTGCATATAGATTCCCCTCCAACCTTCCTGGGTGGAAAAACCTCTGGTTTTACATCGAAAACCATGCTCCCCCTGCCGACGAAGTCGAGCAAACCGCCCGTGGTGAGGGGGGAGTGGAACCTTGAACCCTCCGGCATGGAAATGATTCAAGTCAAGGAGCTGCTGGAGGCCATCGATGCACTGAAGAAGGAGGGGGTGACCGGCGCCTCCGTTCATGTTCTCCTTTTACAAGCGCCGCGTCCAACCCATCCAGCAGCGCTGCAATCTGGGCTTCGAGTACACCAGCCCCGCTGACACTTCTCGTATGTGCACAGAAGAGGTACCCGACGAAGTCACGCTCCAGCAGTTCAGCGGGTGCTGGTGGACGTGAACGCCGTGCCATACGTGCCCACTCTGTTCTCCGCGCAAAATCCGCCCCCGCCGGTGAGTGTTCGACTTCTTTTACTGAGGAAATCTGTTACTGCGCCGATGGTGTACTGAAAAAACTTTTCTGCAGGGGCACTCGGAGTTGTACTGCAGCTACCCGCTGCAACCGGACCTCCCCCGAGCGTATCACCTCCTCCCCTCTGCGGCCGTAGCCGCCAAGAAGGCTCGCCTTGCTGCGGCTCAAAGCCGCAACGAGTCCGCCGAGAGCGCGGGCCCGCGGGCGGGGGAAGACGCCGGAGAAGGACCGCGCCCGGCTGCCGCCGTTGCCACCAAGGCAACTCGCCCTGCTACGGTTCGAGGCAGCGGCGAGTCCTCCGAGTGCGTGGACTCGCCGGCGAGTGAAGGAACCGAGGGGGGAGCGCGCCGGGAGAGCTCCTCCGACCAGAGCTTGGAGTTGGCCGGCGTTCTGCCACCGGTGCCGAAAGGTCAGCGGCAGATGCGCAAACGCAAGGCCGAAGAAGTCGAGTCCTCCAGGTACGGAGTTGTTGTTTGGGCCGGTTACCAAATTCCAATGATGCCGAACACTAACAGCACCCCCTTGCAGTCTTCCTGCTCCACCACCCAGATCTGAACCCAAAAGGGTGGGGACAGGCCCCTCCGACGTCGCGGCGGTGACAATTGCCGTGGCGGGAACCCCTCCATCGGCCGGCCAAGCCTTGCCATCAGCGACGAGCGTTCCTCGGCGGGCCTGGCGGGTGAAGAAGGCTGCCAAGAAGAAGTCGACACTGTAAGTTTTGCTTCGATCGCTTGAAAAGCTTGACCGCGCCTGCGTGGATAACCATGTTGTCGATGTCGCCAGGGCTGCGAGTGCGGTGCAACTCCAGCTGGAACCGGGCAGGGCTGCGGCGCCTGCCTCGGCTGCAGCAGCCCCCGAGCCCTCGGCGCCTGGGGGGCCTGTACCCGCGGAGGTGGGCCCTGAGGCAGATGCGGGGCTCCCCGACTTGCCGCCTCCCGAGTCCCAACAAGAAGGAGCCGGACCCGGTGGCAATGAACAAGTCGTGGCCCCGGCAGCGGGTGCGAGGCTCCCCGACTTGCCGCCACCCGGGTCCGGGCAAGAGGAAGCCGGGCCCAGTGGCGGGGAACAAGTCGTGGCCCCTGGTGCCGCTCCTACCAGTGGTACAGGTACGCGCTTACCCGCCCACGGCTTGATGCCAGGGTCCGAGGACAATATGGTGACTACTTCGTATGCTTGCAGGTGTCCAGCCGCCGCCGTCCGGGGATGCCGCCGGGCCCTCGGAGAGTCCCCGTGAGGTGCTGAGGACCGGGCCAGGGTACCAGAACATCATCACCACCGACCTGGTGGATGATCTTCTGCTAACGGCCGAGAACCTGGAGACCTTCAAGAGCACCTTCAAGGAGTTATACAACTTCTCCATGGTAGTACTCGCGTAAAGTTCCGGGTGTGTGCGTTGGTGAGTTGTTTAGTACTCATTCTCCTCCTTTGGCGCAGCATGTGATTACCAAATCCCAGAAGAAGTCGGAGAAACTCCGCGCGGTTGTGAGCGACGCGCGGGAGTTAGGTGCCTTGCACAAGCGCATTTCCGAGGAGAAGACGAAGAACTGCTATCTGCAGCGCGAGCTTGATATGCTGAAGCAGGAAAGGACTCGAGAGACCTGGTTGCTCAAGAATGACCTGAAGAACCTTGAAGAGGCCAACTCCGAGCTCCGACGACAGGTCAAGGAGCGACAAGCAGAGTACGAGGAGCAGCTCAAGGCCGAAAAGAAGGCGCACCAAGGTAGGCCCCCGTTTCCCTCGAGTACTTTCGCTAGTGATTTCACTTGCTTGCTGAAACATCTTCACCACAGAGCTTAGGAAAGTAATAAAAACACAAAGAGGAGCTGCTTACTGACGTGAAGAATGTGCTGTATCGTCGTACAGATGAAGTCGAAAGGCTGCGAAAGGTGATCGACGACACTGAACGTTAGTTCGTCGACTGCCTTCAGCAAGTCAAAGCGCTGGGCGAGAAGGACGAGCAGCGGCGCAAGGAGCTGGAGGACCTTCAGGGAGCCACCTAGGAACTGGTCGACATGGTGGACCCGCCAGAAGAAGGCGAGGCAGGCCCGCGGCCCCTACTGGGACGGCTCCGTGAAGCCCCGAAGAAAATGCTCAAGTTTTTATCCGAAGCTCCAGTCGCTTGCGTGAGCAATGCCCTTGCATATGTAAAGTCCTTCGTGCCCAATGCGCAGTTAGACATTTTTGCGCAGGGGATGGCGGCAGACTGCTCGGACGAGCGTTTTGAAGAGTACCTGCGTGAAGCCCAACCTGTAGCAGAACAAATTGTACACAGTGTACTGCAGGATTAGGGTATGAGGGACAAGTACTCGTTCTCTTGTATACATGTTTATGTCGTTGTCTCTACTTGTGTGTGTGTGTGCCTATGCTGAGCGAATGTCCAGGCTTACAAGGCGCAAGTAGCAGACGCTACCCCGGGGTGCAACGACCCTGAAGGTAGCCGTAGTTCCGTGTAGGAACTCGTCTAACAAGTGGCCCACAACCCGAAATTGTAGGCCTAGACTCGTTAGGGAGGAACGCGAGCATCGTCGCGGGTTTGCCGTGCGTAGGGGCAAAAAATTAGGACTAGCTCGAGTGCAGCGACTCTGAGTGTAGTCGAAAATCGCTCCTGCTTATGAGCGTGCTCCGTAAGCTGTGTGAGACCCGGGCGGACGGATCGGGCTTATTAGGAGCAGGTGCGGTCGTTGCCGCATTTTGGCCATTCTTTTGGCAAAAACATGACTGTTCTGAGTGCCGCCACTCAGGATGTAGTCGAGGTAGCTCTTCATGCGAGCCTGTCCAACGTGCTGTTCTTGAGCCAGTCGAGCGGATCAACTGAGTTGGACAAGGTGCGACTTCAGTCGCGTGCGACCACCCAAGGTTGTGGCGGAACTCGATATATCGAGGAGTTGTAGCCGGAGCAGATGGTTCGACAAAAAGTAAAGTCGATAAGTTGTGAATGTAGTCGCAACTTTATTCACGACGAGCGGCCAGTTTACACGAGTGTTGGTTCGTGGCCGTGGCCGTCGTGCGCCGGAGAATGAATGTTCAACCCGAATATTGTGGCTCATAGCCTTCAATATGCATCGAAAAAAGGAGATCGTCCAAGCCCCTGAGGAATTCGGATATCACCAGGTATTTGCTTATGGGTAGAACTTGCGCAGGTGTTGGACGTTCCAGGAGTTTGGGATGTCCTGGCCCTCGGGGCATTGTAGTCGATACGATCCTGGCCGTGTGACCTGCTTGACGACGAACGGGCCCTCCCACCTTGGATTGAGTTTGTGTAGGCCAGATTCGTCCTGGATACGACGTAAAACCAGGTCGCCAACGCTGAATGACCGCTCCTTGACGTTGCGATCATGGTATCGGCGGATCCCCTGCAGGTACCTGGCTGACTGGACAAGGGCGGTGCAACGAGCTTCTTCCACAGAATCGAGCTCTAACTGCCTCGCTTCGTCCGCCTCGCCTTCATTGTACATTTCAACCCTTGGGGACTTCCACATGATATCGGCTGGTAAAATGGCTTCAGATCCATATACGAGGAAGAAAGGTGTTTGGCCTGTGGCTTTGGACGGCTGAGTCCGAAGCCCCTAGACTACATGCGGCAGCTCGCGTACCCATTTGCCTCCCTTCTTGCTATTTTCATCGTATAGTCGCTTCTTGAGACCGTCGATTATCAAGCCGTTCGCCCGTTCGACTTGTCCATTGGCCCGCGGGTGTGCAACTGAGACATATTTGACTTCGATGCAAGCGTTCTCGCAGAATTCCCAGAAATGGTTGGCCGTGAAGTTTGACCCCAAGTCCGTGATGATAGTGTTGGGGAAGCCGAACCGGTGCAGAATATCCGAAATGAAGTCAACAACCCGGTCTGGCGTGAGCTTGGCGATTTGCTTGTACTCGATCCACTTCGTAAACTTGTCAATAGCCACCAGAACATGAGTAAAACCGCCTGGCGCCGTCGTGAAGGGCCCGATCATGTCGAGACTCCAACAAGCAAAGGGCCACGATGGTGGTATAGTGATGAGGCTATGAGCAGGAACATGGGTCTGTTTGCCGAAGAATTGGCAGTTTTGACACCTGCGCACGAGATCCTCCGCGTCGGTTACTGCAGTGGGCCACCAGAAGCCGGCCCTGTATGCTTTCCCAACCAGCGTTCTTGACGCCGCATGGTTGCCGCAGACGCCTTCGTGGATCTCTCGTAGTATGTCGTACCCATCTTCCTTCGTGACGCACTTCATAAGAACTCCTGACCGAGCGCCACGCCTGTAGAGCTTGCCGTTGACCAGGACGAAGCCCTTGCTTCTTCTTAAGACGCGCGCCGCTTCCGCACTCTTAGCGTCAATTCCCGCTGGTAGCCGCTGGTCTTGAATGAAGTCGATGAAAGCCGCTCGCCAGTCCTCCCCCAGCGTCAGAACCTCTCGATCGGGTTGTTGGGAACCCGAGTCGATGGTTACTTGCGGAGAAGGCTTGATAGATGGCTGATCAAGCTCCTGGACGAAGACTCCCGGCGGGACTTGAGCGCGCGTTGACCCTAACTTGGACAGGATGTCCGCGCCAACGTTGTGCTCCCGTAGCACATGGTGAACCTCCAAGCCAGAAAACTTGCCTTCCAGCTTGCGCACTTCCTGAACGTATGCATCCATTGTTTCCTTGTTGCAGTCCCACTCCTTATTGACCTGCTGAACGACAAGAAGAGAATCGCCATACACAAGTAATCGCTTGATCCCTAGTGATATCGCCAAACGAAGCCCGTGAAGCAAGGCTTCATACTCGGCTTCGTTATTAGATACCTTCCATAAGATCTGAAGGACGTACTTCAATTGTTCGCCTCGTGGGGAGATGAGCAAGACACCAGCACCACCGCCGTCGAGCTTGAGGGACCCATCAAAATACATGGTCCAGTGCTCTGGCTTGTCCACTGGGGTTGGGACTTGATTCTCCCTCCATTCAGCCATGAAGTCGACTAGAGCTTGTGACTTGATGGCAGTGCGTGGCTTGAAGTCAATTGACAAAGCCCCCAGTTCCACTGCCCACTTGGATATGCGTCCCGTGGCATCTTGATTATGGAGAATATCCGCCAGCGGGAAGTCCGTAATCACAGTGATCTTGTACTCGTCGAAGTAATGGCGCAACTTTCTTGATGTGATCAAAATTGCATATAAGAGCTTTTGAACAGCTGGGTACCGTACTTTTGACTCGGAGAGGACTTCGCTGACGAAATAGACGGGCCTCTGCACTCCGAAAGCATGGCCTTCTTCGCCTCGCTCGACTACAATAGCGCTGCTGACAACGTGGGTTGTTGCCGCAATGTAGAGTAGTAGATCCTCTTCCGGTAGCAGAGCGGTAAGGATTGGAGGCGACTGGAGGTGAGTTTTCAAGTCTTGTAGAGCTCGCTCGGCCTCCTCCGTCCATTGAAACTTGTCTTGGCGTTTTAGGAGCTTGAAGAAAGATAGTCCTCTCTCCCCGAGTCGGGAGATGAACCTGTTCAGGGCCGCCATACAACCTGTCAGCTTCTGCACATCCTTGATTGTGGCCGGAGCCTCCATGTCAGTGATGGCCGTGATCTTGACAGGGTTGGCCTCGATGCCCCGGTTGCTGACGATGAACCCAAGCAACTTCCCAGAAGGTACTCCAAAGACGCACTTGGTGGGATTGAGTTTCCACCGATATCTGCGTAGACTACTAAATGTTTCTTCCAAATCTTCGATCAGGCTATCGGAGTCCCTGGTCTTGATGACCACATCGTCCACATAAGCCTCAACATTCCGGTGCAGCTGATCCGCGAAACACATCTGGATCGCGCGTTGGTATGTTGCTCCTGCATTCTTCAACCCAAAAGACATTATTTTGTACGCATAAGTCCCGTATGGGGTGATAAATGCAGTCTTGATTTGGTCCTCCTCCTTGAGCGCAATCTGATGATACCCTGAGTAGCAATCAAGAAAACAAAGAAGGACACACCCAGCCGTCGAATCGACGACTTGGTCAATGCGCGGCAGCCCAAAATGATCTTTTGGGCAATGCTTGTTGAGATCGGTGTAGTCGACACACATTCTCCATTCATTGTTCTTTTTCTTTACAAGCACGGGATTCGCTACCCACTCTGGATGAATTACTTCTTTAATGACCTCACGCTTGTCTTGAGCAAACCTCCGGAGGCGTTGCTTTTTGGGCATGGCCTTCGGGTCTACATTCAAAGCATGCTCGATCAACTCCCTGGGCACCCCTGGCATGTCCGCAGGTTTCCATGCGAATATGTCTCGGTTAGCCCGAAGAAAGCTGACGAGCGCGAGTTCCTATTTGTCGTCTAAGCCCGCGCCAATGACGGCGGTCTTAGATGGATTTCCCTCCTGGAGCTGGATCGTCTTGAGGGCCGCGCCATCAGTCGACTGGATGCTCGACCTGCTGGCCTTCTTGGAGGGAATTTCCAGCCCAGACTGGGAAAGCTGCTGCGCGGCCGCGAGTACTTCTCCCGAAGCATCTGGCACACGAGTAGTCGAAGCATATTGGATCGCCTCCTGGTTGCAGTCGTATGACTTCTTCAAGTCGCCACGGAGGGTGAGCACTCCACCGAGTCCTGGCATCTTAAGAAGCAGATAAACATAGTGCGGCACTGCCATGAACTTAGCTAGTGCCGGACGACCCAATATTGCATGGTAAGAGGAATCAAAAGTAGCCACCTCAAACTTGATAAACTCGGTACGATAGTTCTCCCGCGTACCAAAGGTGACTGGGAGGACCACCGTGCCAAGCGGATGCGCCGCATTACCTGGGACGATCCCGTAAAAGGGAGACTTGCTGGGCATCAGCATATCCTTGAAATCCAGGCCTATCTTCTTCAAAGTACTGACGAAGATGAGATTGAGCCCGCTTCCGCCTCGATGAGGACCTTGGTAAGCTTGACCTCTGCCACCACAGGATCCAGGACCAATGGGAACTTACCGGGCTCCGAGAAGCTCGTCCACTGATCGTCGCGAGAGAACGAGATGGGGACCTCCGACCAACGGAGCGGCCGTGGTACCGCCGGCTCGACGGACAAGACTCCCGAAGAAGCAGCTTCTGGTCCCTCCTGGAACCGAAATCCTCATCACCGCCGAAGATAACGTTGACGACCTTCGAGGCATCCTGAAACTTCGGGTTACGCCCCTGGTCATCGTGATCGTCATCCTCGGGTTCTTTGTCAGCAGGCTTCTTATTCTTCTTTCCACCACCGGTGTTGCTGAACGTCCTCCGGAGGTGGTAGCAGTCAATGGTGGCATGGCTGGCGCCCGGATGCCATGGGCACTTCTTCTGCAGGAGTTTCTCAAATTCCTCCTGCGTCGTCGACTTCTTGCCCCGCGAAGGACGATCGATAGCCGCGATGACATCATCTGGCTTTCGTTTCCGGGGTGGCCCGGAAAAGTCCCGCTGGCCTTTGTCGCTGCGGTTGTCGTTTGGGCGCCGCAGATTGCTATCATGGCGCCGCGGGAACCGCTCCCGCATCTTCTCCTCCTGCTCGGACCAATCGTGCATCATATCACGAAGGCCCGCAACGGTCTTCGGCCTGTTCCGCCCGAAATCTCTGTATATGCTCAGGTCGGTGATGCCGTTGTAAAAGCAGTCGATGATGTCCTCCTCCGAGATGTTCGCGATGGTGGCGCGGACGTTGAAGAAGCGACGCGTGTAGGACCGTAGAAGCTCGTTACGTTCCTGCTTGCACTGGGCAAGATCGTGTCGAGTACCTACATGGGTAATTGCTCCCTGGAAATTATCGATGAAGACCTTCTTAAGTCGTTCCCAGGAGTCGATTGTGTTGCTGCCAAGACTCTCCAGCCAGGTGAGCAGCGCAGGGTCCAAAGCCATCGGGAAGTAGACGACTTTGGTGATATTTGAGCCCCCCGCGACGTCAATGGCCGTGGAGTAGCAACGAAGCCACTGCTGGGGAGCCTGCTTGCCGTCGTACTTGGTGATGCCGATCGGTTTGAAGCCCTCCGGGTACTTGTAGCTGCTGAAACGAGCAGAAAAAGCAAGAAATCGATCGCTGCAGTCAGTACCTTCATTCTTGACTTCTTCTCGAGTCTTGCGCCTGGAAGAAATCACGGTGCGCGCATCGCGGCCTTCATTGATGTGTTGGCGCAGATCCTCCGGAAGGAGTCGATGATGGGCTTGTCGTGGCTGACCCCCTTGCGGTGGCTGCTGCCTCCCGCCAGGGGTCTGGCTCCCGCAAGCGTTGTCGTTGCTGGGTTGACGTCGAGGACGGCCGCCAGCCGTTCGGCTGTGGGCCTGACTTCGACTCTCTCCCACACGCTCCTCCCTGATGGTAGGCGCCGGGTTGTGTTGATCCAACTGGATCCAAGCCCTCTGCGCGTACAAGAGTGCTTGACGTACCTCCGGGTCATGGCTGCGCTCGAGGATGGCCGTAACCCTAGCGATGTTGGCCCCCGAAGTCCGAAACCCCCGTTCGCTGACGGCGGCGAACTCAGGATCAAGCTCGCGATGCATAGATCGCCTACGCTCGTTGGCCTTCCTCCGCCGGATTGTGCGGGCCCTGTTTCTGGCCCTCCGCGCTTCTCGATCGGCGTCGTTCTCGTCACCAACATTGGCCGTGATCTCATCCTCGGAGATCGCTTCAAAATTGTCGATAAGAAAATCCCCACCGTCCTCGCCTTCTTCGGCCATCAGCACCTGGCGGGAGGAAAGCTCGTGAGAACCTTCGTCGACTAGTTCAGTCGTCCCCTCCGCCGCGGTGGCCAACGGCCTGCCTTCCTGAAAAGGCAAGGGCTCGAGGTGAGCCACGAGTCGATCCTCTGCTTCGAGTGGTTTGGGGAGCGTTACGCCCCTCCAGTGCACCACGTGCCCCCCCGGCAAGGAGGTGACCACCAGATCACCAGAACCGGAACAACCCGAAGCCCCCCGACACGCGGTGGCTTCAAGTTTTCCGATCTGGAGTAACAAGTTCAGGTCCTTCTCAAACATGGAAAGGGACCCAAAGGCGTCGGCCTCCTGAAGACCAGTGGCTGATTCGCACGAACCGAGCTGAGATCGGCTAAGCGAATCCCTAGGTTGGAACAAGTCCAAACCAGGGAGAGTTGCCGCAACACCAGAAGAAGTCGAGGCTGAAGCGAACTCCACCTTGTCCTGTGCTGCGGGAGCGTGGAGCGGCAAGTTGTCGAGGTCGTCGACAAACTTGTTGAGGTCGCTGCGGAAATCCGTAGCGGAGGTCCTTGGCTTCATGTCGACAAGGAATCGCCGGAAACTGCCCGCACCATCTGCGATGCAGACCCATGAACCAAAAACAAACGTCGTTCCCTGAGAGGGAACCGACCTGACGAATCTAAACGAAGCCATCGAGCTCGCCGGTGGATCTTCGACGCGTTCCCCTACCTGGCGCGCCAGCTGTCGGTGTTTAACTGGCTGCCCACCGAGGGATAGACCCAAGGTGGTAAGTTTTGGGTGAGGGAACGCCGAGATCAGGAACTCGAAGGTGCAAGGAACACAAGACTTAGACAGGTTCGGGCCGCACGGAGCGTAACACCCTACGTCCTGTATGATGGTTTGTATTCCTTTTGGTGTAGAATGACCTAATGATCTCCCATTTTGAAGGGGTCCCTGACCTCCCTTATATACCCGAGAGGTCAGAGTTACAAAGATGCTAACCAACCCCCACCGAGGGATCACACCAGAACTAATCTCGAGTAGATCCTCTCCGTGTTGGTTAGCCCTATCTCCTATTTAAACGGGATAAACAAGAGATAAACAAAATGAATAAGAGATAAGACGGACTTAATCCCTTAAACCTCCGTAGACTACGCTACATGCCCAGCCCGGTAGCCCCGGGTCTGACAATGGTATATGTGAGTAGTACAAAAGACTAGCGATATAATTGTAATTTCTGTAAAATATAGGTCCTTGAGTGTTATTTGGGTGAAATGGAAGATAGCATTAAAACCTAGGATAAATATAATACTAGGTGTCAAATTTATATTACCATAGGAAAGAAAGTGTAAAAGATAGGTTAAATTCTAAGGAAAATAAGCCTTTAAGTAAAAACAGGGACCTAAGTGTGACTAAAACAAAAATCAAAGGGCCTTTTATGTAAAATAGTTGAAGTGTAAAAGTAACTTTCATGTTTACTTAAGGGCTAACATGTAAGAATACAATTCATCATGACATCCCATGAAAACTTGTAAACATATCCAAAATTTCATCAAATCCACTTTGGTAAGGACAAAAGAATTCAAATTCTACCTTTACTCAAAAATTTAATATGTAAAGCCGTAAAATTTGGCTTTTTGAACTTGAACCTTAAAGCAATATTCTAGAGTTTGAAAAACTCTACAACTTTCATTTTGGGCATTTTTTCATTAGATCTTTACATCAGTGGGAAATTTTAGTTTACCGAGAGATCCCTGAAATTCTTGGAATTTCTAAACAGGTCCTCCGGACCCTCTCCCTCTCTTCTTCTTCCTCGGGCACGTGCTGCCCTGCTCTGCTCTGCACCCCCCCCCTCCTGCCGCCGGCGCAGAGCTCTCCCCCTGGCCGCCGCTTTGCCGCCGTCGCCACTCCACCTCCTGCTTCCCCTCCTTCTACGCGTCGCCCCTCCCCAAACCCGGTTCTGTTCCCCTCTTTGCTGCCCTTCCCCGCGCGCGCCACGGCGTCCCGAGCTGCCCGCCGGCCGCCACGTCGTTGCCGCCGTGTTCTGTGCCCATGCCTACTTCCTCTCCTCTTCTCTTCTGCCCAACAAAACCAGGAGATCACAGTGACACCGTTTGCATCTCTTTCCCCTTCGCCGAGCACACCCCGTGCTCCAATCGCCTCCGCCGCCCGCTCTTTCTCTCCAGTGAGCATCCATTGCTCTCACCGACCCCCTAGCAAGCTTCCCCGAACCCTGCTTGTGCTTCCCAGCCCCCAGCCGCCCTCCAATTTTTGCCAGAGCACGGCCACCGACGACCACCGTCCGCCGCCGCTTCCTGCTCACCGTGGGCAACCCACTCCGAGCCCTCCCGCACCACGACAACACCTCAGGTAGACTCTTCTCGATGAAGCTTTCTAGCTACTTTCCTGCTACCCTCCAGCACTCCGACCACCGGAATGCCGTCGCCGCCCCTCGGAGCCCTGCCGCCCGCCTCTGTTCACCGTCGACTCGCCGCCTCAGCCCCTCTCTTCCTCAACTCCGGCCACTCCCGTGACCGCCGTGAGCTCCTGAATCTTTTCCCCCACTTTCCCCTCACCGCCGGAGAGCCCTCTCGCCGGAATTTGGTCACCGTTGATCGGCTTCTTTGTTTAACCCGGCCAAGGACCCAATTGCAAGGATTCAAATCTATTCAGGGTCCTTTCTGTGAAAAATAAGTACCCCCCCATTTCTAATCGGCCAACTTTGAAAATCCATAGGAATTTGTAGAAAAATCCAAAATTGTCAAACCAGTTTTGTTGTACTCCAAAAGTTTAGCTCTACAACCTTGGTTATTAGAGTCTGGTTTGAAACCAAATGCTTTTTGAGTTATTTTAAAGTTTAGCAAAAGGGTATCTTGAGTATAACTTTTGCATGCTAGCTCTCTTGCTTGTGATTTTTGGTGTCTAGCCTGTTTAGGGTATGAGTGAGCTTGTGTGCAAATTTCACCTGCAGTACTGAACCCTAACTTGAACTAATTTAAACTTATGCAAATCAAGCTTGAAATGGTATAAATTTATTCAAGCATGTTACTAAGGTTTTCATGCTAAGATGTTTTTACCATGTGATGTTCTATAATTGAGTACTTCATAGTAAATCTTTCAAGAATTTATAGCACTATTTTGCCTAAGATTTGAATTTAAACTTGAAATTTGAACTTAATTCAAATGCTTTAGTTTCTGTTTTCAGAAATTTATGAAAAATTCATAGTAAGCTCATCTGTTAGAAGTTGTTTGAATTAATTCAATTAGTCCAATTAATTATGATAATTGAATTAAGATACAAATAGTAAGTTTGAATTCAAATTTCTTGTTAGATTGCAACTTTATCGTGAAGTAAAGTTCTTAACTCAAGAACCACCTAATTCAAATCACTGCATATCATGAAGAGTCAACGACACTCGACGACGGAGTCTATGAACTAGTCCCGGAAACCGAGCAAGGGTTTTCTGAAGACCAGGTGAACGTCGCCGAGGATTTAACTGAAGCCCCGAACCAAGGTTCGGAAGCCTTTGACATCCCTGACCCCAGCCCCACTCAAGAAGGCAAGCCCCGATGCATGACCCAGTATTTTAATTTACTACACTTATACAGTTTTATACTTATATGTCTATATTATGCATTAAGTCTAGGAGCTGATATGGAACCCTAGATGCATGAATCCTAGGAACCTATGTATTTTGTCTGAGTCCTTATCGAATAGATGCTCTGCTAATAGGACCGGCAGAAGTAGAGTGATTTTCTGTCACTCGCGCGATATAGGAGTTGAATGTTTACTATTCTGCAATCACTACAAGGATGATGGACGGGGTCATGTGCGATATCATGACTAGGAAGGTCACCCCGTCTGCGTGGATAAAAGTTGATAAGGTCACAGTGTGTGGTAGCTGTGGTCAAGTGTTTGAAAGTACTAGCCACATGCTGCGAATTATGGTAAGCGGAAAGCCTAGTAATTGTGACATTCAGGTATTAGGATTATAAACACACTAAATTTTAGTATAAAGTGTGCATGTTTGATCTTGTGTATGTGTGCTCAAATTTGAATGCAAAAGGGAAAAGGACATTTATGTACTTCTGGAAAATATAGGTCCTTTAGTGTTAAATGGGTGAGAATGGGAGGTAAAATCCAAACATATGAAGGTTCTGTTGTTAAAGTCAAGAACTTGCTTTTAAAACCGCAAATATACGTGAAACTACCCATAGGATGTAAGTGTAGTGTAGTTTTTAAATAGGATTTAATTAAAGTTTAAAACTTTGCCAAGTTTTATGTTAGTTTCAAATCTTTAGCTTTTTTGCTACTGAACCTTAAAGCAAAGTTGTAGACCTTGCTCAACCCTACACTTTTGCTTTTGGGCATTTTTTCATTTGAGCTATGATTTGAAAGTTATCTAGGCTTTATAGTGGAGACCCTACACTTTCGGGAAATTGCAAACCGATCCTCCTTCGTTTACCTCCACTCCTCCTCCTCTGTTTCTCTGCTCGATGCACCGCCGCCGCTTCGTCGGCCATGTGCCGCGCACCCACCGCCCCCGTGCCGCTCTGAGCTGTGCCACGTGCCCTCCTACGCCTTGCCCGCCGCCTTCCCGGCCTCGCGCTGGCCTGATCCCGCCTCTCCACGTCGCGCCGCCACCGCCCGAGCCGCCACGCGTGCCGCCGGCATTGCCAGCTCCTGCTCGTGCGTGCTGTGCCCCTCTCAGCCTTAAAACATATTTAGCGGCTGCTCTATGACGGCATTTCCTCTTCCCGAGCACCTCTATTCCACGGCATTTCCTCTTCCCGAGCGCAGTTCCTCGCCGGACCTCTGCTGCAACCCCTGGCTGCCGTTGACAGCCACCCACGCCGCTTCCCATCCCCAATCCAGTGCTCCTAGAGCACCGCCACGACCCACTTGTGCCCCCCAGCCCGCCCAATCTCGCTCTTGTACCCCGGAACGACCGGACCACACGCCGGTGAGCTCGAGCTTCCGCCACCGCTCGGCCTCGCCGTCGTCCCGTCGATCCACCGCCTCTTAGCCCCGGCCAAGCACACCGTCAGCACCACATCATCGCGTGGAAGCTCCCTGACCACTTCCCCACTGCCCTTCTGCCCTCCAGCCATCGGAACATCGACGACATCCCTCGGACCTCCGCCGCCCATCCCTGTTCGCCGCCGTTACGCCACCTCGGCCCCTTTCTTCCCCGACACCAGCCACACCCGAGATCGCCGTGAGTCCCTGAGCATTTCCCCTCACCTGCCCCTCGCCGCCTGTGACACTCAGGTAATTAGCATGGTCACACCCTAAAGTCTTGATGTGTTTTTATGTGCAAAGTTTAGCAAAAGGTGTGCCTAATATGTGCAAGGTTTTGAAAAAAAAAAGTGATAGTTATGTAATTAATTTTAACTAGAGGTCCTTTATTGCAAAATGGGTGGAAATAAAGGGAAAAGTTAAAAGTAAGAGGGTTGTTTTGCAAAAAGTGATATCTGTGGTTAAATTGCAAAAATATGTGAAATTACCCTTGGGTATATATGTAAAAGTAATTTTACCCATGGGATTTACATAAAATGTGAAAATATTACCAAGTCTATAATATCTTCAAAACTGTTGCTCAACTGCAGATGAACCTTAAAGAGAAGTTGTAGAGTTTGAAAAACCATGCACTTTTGCTTTTTGGACCATCTTCATTTGAGCACTGGTTTAAAGGTTGCAAGTCCTTTTCAGTGAGGTCCCTGCTTTTCTCTGAAATTGCAAATCAGTCCTCAGTTCAGTTCCTTCCCCTTCTTCCTCCTGGCGCCACTGCTCCCCTGCTCTGTTTCTGGTTTCCCCTGCCGCTGGCGCAGTACTTTGATTCTGGCCGCCGCCGGCCACCTCCTGTGCCTCCCTTGCCACGCGTTGCTTCCCCATCCTCTCACCGCTCTAGCCCCTTCTGCTGGTGTTCCACCCGAGCGCCACGTCCTCCACTGGCTGCCAGCACCGCACGCCGGAGTTCCTGCCGCCGCCGCAATACTCACGCAAGCATGCCTATCCTTCCCCCTCTCTTCGGCTCAATAGCACCAGTAGCTCCCCCTCGTTTCATTTGCCCCGATAGTTTGCTTGCCCAGCTTGCTCCGAGCCCCTCCCACCTCCGCCGCCCAACCCATCTCTCCGGTGAGCTTTGGGTCACCGTGGGCCGCCACATCCAAGCCACCACCGGCCGCACTGAGCCCTCCAGAGGCTTCCCCGGTGCTTGCCGGTGCTTCCCAGCCCCCGGCCGCCTCTCGATTCCGGCCGAGGAACCACCTCGACCAGCGCCGCCCGCCACCGCCCCCTCCCCGCCGTGGGCCGGCCATCTCGGTCACCCTCGCGCCCTTAAGACCCTACGGCCGGCTTCTCTGTGCTCCAGTGAAACTTCCCGACCTATTCCACACCGCCACCGACCACTGGATCATTACTCCCGCCGTTCATCTTCGTCGCCGGCCGCCTGCCTCCGCCGAGCTGCCACTGCCAGTCGCCCCTACTCCAATTCCAAGTGTCCTCAGGTGCGTGAAGGGTCGTTGATGCTTCCCCTCCCCTTTGATTCCACCGCCGGTGATCGCCGTCGACCGTGCACGCCGGTCAAACCTCGCCACCTCTGTGTTGGACTGGCAGGGAGCTCGGGTTAGAAGGAGCAAAAGCCCAGGGGGCTATTTGCAAACTGTAAGACTCAGGGGAATAGTAGTGTTAAGGACCTGTGTGCAAGGGCGTTTGTTATTTCATGTGAGTGCATGTTCTGCCTTGCTAAAATCATAGTAATTCACAGAAAAATCCAAAAATGGCAAAACTAGTTTTGTTAGAAACTAGATTTCAAACTCTATGACTTTTGTTAATAGAGTTTAGTTTGAAACAAAATACTTTTGCCTTTATTTTAAATCTAAGATTAAGGGGTAATATATACTTAACCTTGTCATTTCATGCTCTGTTGTTTATAAAGTTTAGCATGAATGTTCTATAAGCCCTAGGTAACTTTGTGCAAGTTTCAAACTCAAATTTGATTTAAACTTAACTTCTTTAATTTGAACTTTCAAATTTGAAATATTAGCTAAACCTATTGTATAACCTTTTCTAATTGAACTCTATTGTCATTCTCTAATGTATACAATCAAATTTCTAAAAACTATGATCTTTTATTTAAAAATTTTGAATTTAAATTTTGGTTCATTTCAAATTTAATTTAAATGTTTTAATTATTATTTGCAACAAACTCCACCATATCTTTGTGATTCTTTTATAAATAGTGTTTCAAACCTAAACCTCTTTATTTTATGAATTCTTGTGTGTCAATTGGATGAGTTACAATATTTGAAATGTGAAATTTTAAATTTAAATTTCACCTTATTTAATTTATTGCATCTCATATAGAATCAACGACACTCGACGATGGGGACTACGAATTGGTCTTAGGACAAGGCCAAGGCTTTCCAGAAGATCCAGCGCAAGTCGTCGAGGGACTAACTGAAGCCCCGAACCCCAGTTCGGAAACCTCTGACACTCCTGCCCCTAACCCCACTCAAGAAGGCAAGCCCCGGACATATCCTACTACTTTATTTACACTGCAATCTATATCTATTTATCTATACTTATGCATTAAGTCTAGGAGTTGTGATGAAACCCTAGATGCATAAATATTAGGAATCCAATGTAATGCTCCTGAGTCCTTATCGGATAGATGCTCCGCTAATAAGGCCGGTAGAAGTCGGGTGATTTCCTGTCACTCGCGTGATATAGGAGTTGCCTGTTTACTATTCTGCAACCACGATAAGGATGATGGATAGGGTCATGTGTTGTGTCATGACCTGGAAGTTTACCCTGTCTGTTTTGATAAAAGTTTTAAGGTCGAAATGTGTGGTAGTGGTGGCTAAGTTTTTGAAAGTACTAGTCACATGCCGCGAAATATGGTAAGCGGTAAGCCTAGTCACCAATCGGCCCGGCAAGTGGACATACCTCCCACCACTCGATCTTTATGTTATGTTCACACGCACCGACGTGTGGGAATACGTGTTGCAATGGCAACCAGGAGTACGGGTTTTGTAGTCGCGCTACAGACGTACGTCCTGCACTTTGGTAGTGCGTATGGTCCTGCAGTCGCTTGTGGTGGACCTGATCCACGACCCGGAATGAAAGGCAAACGGTTGCTCGGGATTGGTCATTGGATCTTCCGAGCGTGTGTGCTAGGTTCACCTTGCAAGGTTAAATTCGATTCGAATCGTCCGCCTCTCACGAGGATTGAGACTGCTTATCCCTTCTGCCACATCGAGTAAAAAGTATAATTGTTGATGGAATAATCTTGATGGATGATAAGCTATACCTTGCTTGTTTAGTATAGGTGCTTACCTAGAATGGCTAATCAAACTAGAATCTGAAAGCTAAAACTTGAAAATAGTTTATACTCTTTGTTGCTTTTCAGCTGAAAATAAACTCAGAGCCCCTTATGATACCTTCATTTGTCTAGTTACGGGCTAAAGTATACCCAACCCTGGGTAAGCCTTGCTGAGTATTAGAGTACTCAGTCTTGCTAGTACCATTTGCAGGTATAACCTTTGAGAACCTCACAAGGCCAACTTCTGTTTCTTTTGGCTGGTCCGTGGAGTGGGATCCGTCCCCGGCTGGCAGTGACCCTCCTGAATGACACCAGGCCTTGGGCTGACCATGGTGTCCACCGCTACGACGAAAGTAGTCGCGTATTTGTTTTCCTTTCCGCTGTGAACATAGACAAGCCGTCTCGCTTCTCAGTTTAAACATCGTTTGTATGAATTTTATTGCAGTTGAACATGGCTTGTAATAATGCTTACATGTTTATAAATTAAAAGTGATGAGTTGTGCTGTAATTGTAAACTCGCCTTCGTGCGAGGTAAACCTGCATCGATCCTGTTGAACCGTGGTTGTATCGGGCGGAGACCCGACAGACCAATGGGTTACACCGTTTGAAGTACGTTGGAGCCCTTGAAAGAGGACTTGCGTATTTGAGCCGGTGTAATTCAGTCGGTTCTGCCACAGCTGGTATCAGAGCTGTAGGTTTACTTTTACATCCGGAGAAGCTCTTAAAAAGTGTTTTCTGGATAAAAGTTTGCCAACAAATGAGTTTACAAAATACGTTGGATCCGTTAAGGTTGTGCTTAGAACGTGAAGCCCTAAAGGTTTATATGGGAAAATATCAGGTGGCAATTAGAGTATATATGTATAAATCTGACTTGCAGCACTACTTTCTGCCAAAACTTAAATTCCTGTACAATTCAACCTTACTTTCTGTAACGACACCTGCGAACGGAGGTAAGAAGGTAAGAATCCTCAGCCAACTGAGGGAGCTTGGCCTTCCCGTCGGTGATGCGAACCGAACGCTGTTTCTCAAGCAGTGGCCTACTTGAGATGCTGCCAATATACCAACTTAGGTTGATTATATTGGGAGTATATGGTTCGGCGCAGGGTATGGCGATCGCTGTTCATACCCCCGCATTTTGCGGTACCCCCCGTGAATACGTTGTTTCGATGATGTATGTTAATGTTGTCTGTACGGCGGTAATTGTACAGATGCTGTTTCTATAGTGAACAGTAATGTTTGGGGATGCTTTCATGTCGTGCTGCCATGAAAGGTTCATGAGATATATGTATGTGTATTCTTCTGCAGGTACACTAACCACGTTTACGCTATTCGGATGCGTAGGGTTTATCGATTAGTTATATATAGTGAGAGACGTATGGTTATGCCACCAGAATTAACTACGTAAGTCCGAACATATTCGGCAGTTGTTTTGGTTGTGAGGACGAGTAGTGCGTGCATGCATCATTTGTTAACAAAAGGATTTTCATATATGAAGAATATGTTGTTTGCTTTAGGAATGGGCTAATGGAGTTTTAAGGATAGCTTTAGGTTGGGTATCTTATGTGAAATCTTAGTTTTCCATCTGTTTTCCAGCCTTTGCTATTACCAGAATCGGTTATCTCAAGTAAAGTTATCTTGTGAGTCTTCTGTAAAATAATTGCATTTCAGTCATTCAATGCAATTGTGTCATCAATCCATTGGGTTCTTGTTCTGTGTTGCTATATTTCTGTATCTCACCATTTGAAATCTTACTTCAGATGGCTGAGACTCCAAATATTCGTTGGGATCGTCAAGGACACGCTCATACCAATGCTTTGCATTGGGAGGGCTTTCCCCGTCTCTTGTGGGAGTCACTTCAGATTTTTGGCTATGATGCACCCCCACTCTATGATGGATATGAGTTTGTTGAAGCGGGTGTTCCTCGGTGTAGGGTGAAGATGACCATTCCGCAGCATCCTTCTCGCTACTTGTGGCAACTGTCACAATTTGCATGTTTGGCCACCGCCTTGTGGATACCTTTGAGTCCGCAGCACTTGAAGCTATTCACATTTTCTGTGACAAGCACCCTGAAGAAGTGGCTGCCTATCCGATTGGTTTATTTCCAGCCACAGACCCTCGTGACTCCGAGTGGACCTTCAGGATCTCCTACTGCAGTCATCTATTGGGAGATCTGTCTCTTGAGATACTGCAAGCTCTTATTCGGTTCATGAACGTGCAGCATCAATATCAGTTGCTGCAACGTCGGAGCATGAACCAGTTGTTTAACTTAGCTCAAGCTCACCATGGAACTATCACCCAGCAGCTTGACGAGCTGAATGAGCTTCACGCTATCACAAATGCCCAAGTTGACCTGTTAGCCCAGCGCGATGTGATCATCAACAATCAAGAAAACCAAATCCACGAGAGGGAGACAGTTATTGCCCAGCGCAATATCATTATTGAGTTCCTCCAGGATCAGGTTCAAGGTCTTACCATTGAGCTTGATGATGCTGTCAACCATATCAATGACCTCCATGAATAGGCCGCAGAAGAAAGTGAGAGTGAGGAAGAAGAAGAAGAAGAGCCAGAAGAAATAGAAGGAGAATCGGGTCTTGACTCCGAACACGGTGATTCTGTCCCAAAATCCCCAATCTAACCACTCATCTTCCGGAAGAGTATCGTCAGTGGGAAACTTCGACGACTTTTAGCCTGTCGCTCTCCTCGCTGTACTGGATGTAACCTAAGTGGTGTGTAGTTTACCTAGTTATAGAGCCACTTGTTGTATGTGTGGCATAGGCAGAGGTTGTGATAGTTTGAGTGTGTTGACGATATCAGTATCTGTATAGTAATCTAATCCTATGTTTGGTTACCCGGTTCAATATCCTTGTGTCGACTATCAGTGGTTTGAATGGAACATATGCATTACAATTCCGTCTGATAATTGCATATTATCTAAAATTGGAGTAAGATTATGGTTGATAATGGATATCTCCTTTATTTCAGATGGTTGGAGCTACTCGTGGAACCCCGGAAGGATTCCGGGCAGGTCAACCTGGTAGTTCTCAACATCCACCACCGCCACCTCCAAACCTGGCCGAGGTTATGGCCCGGCAAACCGAGCTTCTAAATCAACTTGTGCAAGCTCAGATGGGCCACTTCCAGCAGCAACCTCGAGGCCGAGGTGAACTTCTGTCGGCCAGTTACCAGGACTTCCTCAGCACTCAACCGCCATTATTCCATAAGGCCGATGAACCTTTGGACGCAGATGCTTGGCTTCGAACTATCGAATCCAAGTTCGCCTTATTACCAGCCCCATGTACAGATGAGAATAAGGTGCTCTTTGCAGCCCAGCAACTCCGGGGCACTTCTCGTCTTTGGTGGGACCAGTTTCATGCGATGCAACCCGCCGATCACGTCGTCACCTGGGACGAGTTTTGGACTGTGTTCCGAGCACACCATATACCAGCAGGACTCATTGAGCGGAAGCTCAATGAATTTTTGAGCTTGACCCAGGGTACCCGCACTGTTACACAGTATGCCCAGGTTTTCAATCATCTATGCTAGTATGCGGGATCTCATGCGGACACTGATGCCCGCAAAAGTGATCGCTTTCGCCGGGGCCTAAACACCAAACTTAAGGAATGGCTAAATTTGGTGAAGGCTGACAATTTTAATGAGTTGGTCAACATGGCCATTACTCAGGAGGATTGCATTGCCGCCCACCGAGAAGAGAAGAAACGGAAGGCACCTTCAGGGCCTGCAACATCGCAGTCGCCAAGGTATCGGTTGGTCCCGGGTAATGCTCCTCGAGCTCCGCCTCGAAATAATTTGCCTGGCAGATGGGTAGCTCGACCTCCCCAACAAGCACAATTCAACCGACCACCACTGCCACAAAATCAGCAACAACCCCAACAAGGTCTGCGGCCGAGCTTTCCGCCAGCTGCTCCAGGAAACAACAATTATCGTTGTTTCAATTGCGGAAGCCCATCCCACTTCATTAAGGATTGCTCTCAACCTAGGAAATCATTCCAAGGGCAAACATCTAATCCAAACTACAAGGGCAAGGGTAAGAGGCAAGTGGTGCAGGTCCGTCAAGGGAGGGTGAACCTCACCACACTCTCCGAACTCCCTGAAGGGGCATCGATAATGACGGGTACATTTTCTATTAACCATCATCCCGTTATTGTTCTTTTTGATTCCGGTGCTACCCATAGTTTATCAATAAAGAATGTGGAAGTAAAGTAGGTTTGGATATGCATCCTACTAAAGAAGATTATAGGATAATCACTCCTGGTGGGAAAACTTTATCAAATCAAATTTGTATGAAAGTGCCACTTCTCTTGGGTAGTCAGGTGATAAAAACCGACTTACTCCTGTTAGACCTGAAGGGAATGGATGTTCTTTTGGGAATGAACTGGACGGCGCAGCACCATGTGTCTTTAGATATCTCTTCTCGCACTGTGGAAATAGGTTCACCGGAGAATGAACCTACTATTCTTTATCTTCCACAATCAAAGTCCTTTAACTCTTGCACCTATGCTGCATCTAAGGTCAAACTTGAGGATATTCCAGTCGTCTGTGAATATCCAGATGTTTTTCCAGATGACTTACCTGAAATGCCCCCAGACAGAGATATCGAGTTCATTATAGAACTCCAACCTGGTACAGCCCCTATCTCTAAGAGACCTTACCGTATGCCTCCTAATGAGTTGGCTGAATTAAAAACCCAACTCCAAGATCTCTTAGACAAAGGCTTCATTCGTCCAAGTGCATCATCATGGGGTTGTCCAGCCTTATTTGTGAAAAAGAAAGACAATAGCTTGAGGCTATGTGTGGATTATCGTCCTCTCAATGCGGTGACTATTAAAAATAAATATCCTCTACCCCGTATTGATATCCTCTTTGATCAATTAGACGGAGCCAAAGTGTTTTCTAAAATAGATCTTCGTTCCGGCTACCACCAAATTAAGATTCGGCCCAGTGATGTTACAAAAACAGCTTTCTCCACTCGGTATGGCCTATACGAGTATCTTGTCATGTCGTTTGGTCTCACTAATGCTCCAGCCTATTTCATGTACCTCATGAATTCCGTCTTCATGCAAGAACTCGACAAGTTTGTTGTAGTCTTCATTGATGACATCTTGATCTATTCCAAAACCCCAGAAGATCATGCCAAGCATCTTCATGTCATCCTTCAACGAGTAAGAGACCACCACCTGTACGCCAAATTCTCTAAATGTGAGTTTTGGCTAGATACAGTCAAATTCCTGGGCCATACCATTTCTGGTGATGGAATATCCGTCGATCCCAGTAAAGTACAAGAAGTGATGGATTGGGAACCCCCGACTTCCGTCCATCAAATTCGTAGTTTTCTCGGTCTAGCTGGCTACTATCGTCGTTTCATTCCAGATTTCTCCAGAATAGCCAAACCTATGACCGAGCTATTAAAGAAAGGTGTGAAATTCTCCTGGGATCAAAAATGCGAAGATGCATTTCATATTCTCAGAGACCATCTTACGACTGCACCAGTCTTAGCTTAACCAGATGTCTCAAAACCTTTTGACATCTACTGTGATGCATCGGGAACTGGACTTGGTTGTGTACTTATGCAAGACAACCGAGTAATTGCATATGCATCACGAGCACTTAGGGTTCATGAACAAAATTATCCCACCCATGATCTCGAACTCGCAGCTGTTATTCATGCCCTAAAGATCTAGAGACATCATCTAATGGGTACCAAATGCCATATTTATACCGATCATAAAAGCCTCAAATATATTTTACCCAGGCGGATCTGAATATGAGGCAAAGGCGCTGGCTAGAACTGATTAAAGATTATGACTTGGAAGTACATTATCATCCAGGCAAGGCCAATGTCGTTGCGGATGCTCTTAGTCGCAAAGCGCATTGTTCTTGCCTATCCGTTGAAGCATTCAACGAGACACTCTGTTGGGAAATGAGAAAGCTCAACCTAGAGATCATTTCCCAAGGTGACTTAAACCATCTCTCGGTTGAAGCCACACTTAGAGATAGTATTGTTCTAGCGCAACAGCGTAATAAAGGGGTCAAAATCATTAAACAGAAGATAACACAAGGAGAAGGGAAGTATAAATGCTTCTGGATTGATCCTAAAGGAGTTCTATGGTTCAACGAACGTATTGTTGTACCTAAGAACCATAAACTCCGCAAGCAAATAATGGATGAGGCCCATCTATCTAAATTCTCTATACACCCTGGCAGTACGAAGATGTATCAGGATCTGAAACAGAACTTTTGGTGGACTCGTATGAGACGAGAAATTGCCAAATATGTGTCGGAATGCGATATCTGCCAAAGAGTTAAAGCCAGTCATTTGAAAACTGCTGGTATCCTTCAACCTCTACCCATTCCCTCGTGGAAGTGGGAGGATATCAGTATGGACTTTATTGTTGGTCTGCCCAACACATCTCGGAAGCATGACTCTATTTGGGTATCGTTGATCGATTAACCAAGACTACACATTTCCTTCCCGTGCATACCACATATAATGCCAAAAGGTATGCCGAGATTTATCTGGATCAAATTGTTCGACTTCATGGAGTACCTAAGACAATTATTTCTGATCGTGGAGCACAATTTGTTGCTCAATTCTGGGAGCAACTCCATGATGCTCTTGGGACTAAATTAATTCGAAGCTCTGCCTATCATCCTCAAACAGATGGGCAAACTGAACGAGTAAACCAGATTCTGGAAGATATGCTCAGAGCTTGTATACTTCAATTTGACAAGAATTGGGATAAATACTTGTCACTGACAGAATTTTCTTACAATAATAGCTATCAGACAAGTATTAAGATGGCCCCATTTGAAGCATTATACGGTCGCCGATGCCGAACTCCTTTGAGTTGGTCACAAACCGGCGAGCGTAAAATTTTTGGGCCCGACCTAGTTATGGAAGCAGAGGATAAAGTCAGGCTTATCCAGAACAATCTAAAGGCCGCCCAATCTCGACAGAAAAGCTACGCTGATATACGAAGAAGACCATTGCAATTTCAAGTCGGAGACTTCGTATATCTTCGAGTATCTCCTACCCGAGGTGTTCAAAGGTTCGGTGTAAAAGGGAAACTTGCTCCTCGATACATCGGACCCTTTGAGATCCTTGAAATCTGTGGACCTGTAGCTTATCGTCTCCAACTTCCTCTTCAATTAGCGGCCATCCATAACATCTTTCATGTATCCCAACTCAGAAAGTGTGTTAAGATCCCCACCGAAATCATCGATTCCCAGGCTATCGAAATCGAACCAGATCTGACCTATACAGAGCATCCAATCAGAATCCTCGACACTAAAGAGAGAAGCACCAGAAGAGAAACCACCAGAATGTACAAGATTCAGTGGAACCATCATACAGAAGAAGAAGCAACATGGGAAACTGAATCTTATCTTCAACGTAACTTTCCCAATTTCTTCCAAACCAATCTTCGAGCTTGACCTTTCTATTCCATCCTGCTTCGGAATCTCGGGACGAGATTCTTTTTAGGGGGGAAGGCTGTGACACTCAGGTAATTAGCATGGTCACACCCTAAAGTCTTGATGTGTTTTTATGTGCAAAGTTTAGCAAAAGGTGTGCCTAATATGTGCAAGGTTTTGAAAAAAAAAGTGATAGTTATGTAATTAATTTTAACTAGAGGTCCTTTATTGCAAAATGGGTGGAAATAGAGGGAAAAGTTAAAAGTAAGAGGGTTGTTTTGCAAAAAGTGATATCTGTGGTTAAATTGCAAAAATATGTGAAATTACCCTTGGGTATATATGTAAAAGTAATTTTACCCATGGGATTTACATAAAATGTGAAAATATTACCAAGTCTATAATATCTTCAAAACTGTTTCTCAACTGCAGATGAACCTTAAAGAGAAGTTGTAGATTTTGAAAAACCATGCACTTTTGCTTTTTGGACCATCTTCATTTGAGCACTGGTTTAAAGGTTGCAAGTCCTTTTCAGTGAGGTCCCTGCTTTTCTCTGAAATTGCAAATCAGTCCTCAGTTCAGTTCCTTCCCCTTCTTCCTCCTGGCGCCACTGCTCCCCTGCTCTGTTTCTGGTTTCCCCTGCCGCCGGCGCAGTACTTTGATTCTGGCCGCCGCCGGCCACCTCCTGTGCCTCCCTTGCCACGCGTTGCTTCCCCATCCTCTCACCGCTCTAGCCCCTTCTGCTAGTGTTCCACCCAAGCGCCACGTCCTCCACTGGCTGCCAGCACCGCACGCCGGAGTTCCTGCCGCCGCCGCAATACTCACGCAAGCATGCCTATCCTTCACCCTCTCTTCGGCTCAATAGCACCAGTAGCTCCCCCTCGTTTCATTTGCCCCGATAGTTTGCTTGCCCAGCTTGCTCCGAGCCCCTCCCACCTCCGCCGCCCAACCCATCTCTCCGGTGAGCTTTGGGTCACCGTGGGCCGCCACATCCAAGCCACCACCGCCCGCACTGAGCCCTCCAGAGGCTTCCCCGGTGCTTGCCGGTGCTTCCCAGCCCCCGGCCGCCTCTCGATTCCGGCCGAGGAACCACCTCGACCAGCGCCGCCCGCCACCGCCCCCTGCCCGCCGTGGGCCGGCCATCTCGGTCACCCTCGCGCCCTTAAGACCCTACGGCCGGCTTCTCTGTGCTCCAGTGAAACTTCCCGACCTATTCCACACCGCCTCCGACCACTGGACCATTACTCCCGCCGTTCATCTTCGTCGCCGGCCGCCTGCCTCCGCCGAGCTGCCACTGCCAGTCGCCCCTACTCCAATTCCAAGTGTCCTCAGGTGCGTGAAGGGTCGTTGATGCTTCCCCTCCCCTTTGATTCCACCGCCGGTGATCGCCGTCGACCGTGCACGCCGGTCAAACCTCGCCACCTCTGTGTTGGACTGGCAGGGAGCTCGGGTTAGAAGGAGCAAAAGCCCAGGGGGCTATTTGCAAACTGTAAGACTCAGGGGAATAGTAGTGTTAAGGACCTGTGTGCAAGGGTGTTTGTTATTTCATGTGAGTGCATGTTCTGCCTTGCTAAAATCGTAGTAATTCACAGAAAAATCCAAAAATGGCAAAACTAGTTTTGTTAGAAACTATATTTCAAACTCTATGACTTTTGTTAATAGAGTTTAGTTTGAAACAAAATACTTTTGCCTTTATTTTAAATCTAAGATTAAGGGGTAATATATACTTAACCTTGTCATTTCATGCTCTGTTGTTTATAAAGTTTAGCATGAATGTTCTATAAGCCCTAGGTAACTTTGTGCAAGTTTCAAACTCAAATTTGATTTAAACTTAACTTCTTTAATTTGAACTTTCAAATTTGAAATATTAACTAAACCTATTGTATAACCTTTTCTAATTGAACTCTATTGTCATTCTCTAATGTATACAATCAAATTTCTAAAAACTATGATCTTTTATTTAAAAATTTTGAATTTAAATTTTGGTTCATTTCAAATTTAATTTAAATGTTTTAATTATTATTTGCAACAAACTCCACCATATCTTTGTGATTCTTTCATAAATAGTGTTTCAAACCTAAACCTCTTTATTTTATGAATTCTTGTGTGTTAATTGGATGAGTTACAATATTTGAAATGTGAAATTTTAAATTTAAATTTCACCTTATTTAATTTATTGCATCTCATATAGAATCAACAACACTCGACGACGGGGACTACGAATTGGTCTTAGGACAAGACCAAGGCTTTCCAGAAGATCCAGCGCAAGTCGTCGAGGGACTAACTGAAGCCCCGAACCCCAGTTCGGAAACCTCTGACACTCCTGCCCCTAACCCCACTCAAGAAGGCAAGCTCCAGACATATCCTACTACTTTATTTACACTGCAATCTATATCTATTTATCTATACTTATGCATTAAGTCTACGAGTTGTGATGAAACCCTAGATGCATAAATATTAGGAATCCAATGTAATGCTCCTGAGTCCTTATCGGATAGATGCTCCGCTAATAAGGCTGGTAGAAGTCGGGTGATTTCCTGTCACTCGCGCGATATAGGAGTTGCCAGTTTACTATTCTGCAACCACGATAAGGATGACGGATAGGGTCATGTGTTGTGTCATGACCTGGAAGTTTACCCTGTCTGTTTTGATAAAAGTTTTAAGGTCGAAATGTGTGGTAGTGGTGGCTAAGTTTTTGAAAGTACTAGTCACATGCCGCGAAATATGGTAAGCGGTAAGCCTAGTAACCAATCGGCCCGGCAAGTGGACATACCTCCCACCACTCGATCTTTATGTTATGTTCACACGCACCGATGTGTGGGAATACGTGTTGCAATGGCAACCAGGAGTACGGGTTTTGTAGTCGCGCTACAGACGTACGTCCTGCACTTTGGTAGTGCGTATGGTCCTGCAGTCGCTTGTGGTGGACCTGATCCACGACCCGGAATGAAAGGCAAACGGTTGCTCGGGATTGGTCGTTGGATCTTCCGAGCGTGTGTGCTAGGTTCACCTTGCAAGGTTAAATTCGATTCGAATCGTCCGCCTCTCACGAGGATTGAGACTGCTTATCCCTTCTGCCACATCGAGTAAAAAGTATAATTGTTGATGGAATAATCTTGATGGATGATAAGCTATACCTTGCTTGTTTAGTATAGGTGCTTACCTAGAATGGCTAATCAAACTAGAATCTGAAAGCTAAAACTTGAAAATAGTTTATACTCTTTGTTGCTTTTCAGCTGAAAATAAACTCAGAGCCCCATATGATACCTTCATTTGTCTAGTTACGGGCTAAAGTATACCCAACCCCGGGTAAGCCTTGCTGAGTATTAGAGTACTCAGTCTTGCTAGTACCATTTGCAGGTATAACCTTTGAGAACCTCACAAGGCCAACTTCTGTTCCTTTTGGCTGGTCCGTGGAGTGGGATCCGTCCCCGGCTGGCAGTGACCCTCCTGAATGACACCAGGCCCTGGGCTGACCATGGTGTCCACCGCTACGACGAAAGTAGTCACGTATTTGTTTTCCTTTCCGCTGTGAACATAGACAAGCTGTCTCGCTTGTCAGTTTAAACATCATTTGTATGAATTTTATTGCAGTTGAACATGGCTTGTAATAATGCTTACATGTTTATAAATTAAAAGTGATGAGTTGTGCTGTAATTGTAAACTCACCTTCGTGCAAGGTAAACCTGCATCGATCCTGTTGAACCGTGGTTGTATCGGGCGGAGACCCGACAGACCAATTGGTTACACCGTTTGAAGTACGTTGGAGCCCTTGAAAGAGGACTTGCGTATTTGAGCCGGTGTAATTCAGGCGGTTCTGCCACACCGCCGGTGAGCTCTCTCACTGGAATTTGATCAGCATCGATCGGACTTCCAGTGTAGTTAGGCCAGGGACTCAATTGCGAAGATTCAAATGTTTCCAGGGGCCTATCTATGAGGAAGCAGCACCCCTCTTTAAACACAAATCAGCCAACTTGTAAAATCCATAGGAATTCGTAGACAAATCAAAAAATTGTCAAACTAGTTTTGTTGTACTCTAGAAGTTGAACTCAACTACTTTTGTTACTGAAGTTTGGTTTAAAACTAAATGATTTTTGAGTTATTTTAAAGTTTAACAAAAGGATAGTTTGAGCATAACTTTTGCATGCTAGCTCTATTGATTGTGATTTTTGGTGTGTAACCTGGTTATGTTATGAATGAGCTTGTGTGCAATTTTCAACTACAGTAGTGAACTGTAGCTTAAGTTAGTTTTAACTTATGCAAATTAAGCTTGAAAGGGTTTAAATTTAATTAAGCATGCTACTAAGGATTTTATACCTAGATCTTTTTACCATGTGATGATCTACAATAGAATGTCCGTAGTAAATATTTTAGGAATTTACAACACTATTTTACCTAAGGTTTGCATTTAAACTTGAAATTTGAACTAAATTCAAATACCCTAATATCTATTTTCAGAAAATTATGAAGAATTCATAGTAAGCTTATCCACTAGGAATAAACTTATCCACAAAAATTCAAGGCCATAGCCTCTATAAATTTCAAACTAAAAATCAAACTTATTAATCTAATTCAATTAATTCAACTAATTAAGATAATTGGATTAGAGAGCCAATAATAGGTTTATGTTTAACCCTCTTGCTTTATGAGTTTGAGTGTATTAACCTGTTGGATTGCAACTTTATTGTGAAATAAAACTCTTAACTCGAGGACCATCTAATCAAATCATTGCATATCATGTAGAGTCAACGACACTCGACGACGGAGACTACGAGCTAGTCCCGAAAACTGAGCCAGGGTTTCCTGAAGACCCAGTTAGCATCATCGAAACTCTAACTAAAGCTCCAAACCAAAGTTCGGAAATCCTTGACACTCCTGCCCCCAGCCCCGCTCAAGAAGGCAAGTCCCGGTGCATAACCCAGTATTTCAATTTACTACAATTTTATACTTATATATTACATCTTGCATTAAGTCTAGGAGTTGAATTGAAACCCTAGATGCATGAATCCTAGGAACCTATGTATTGTGCCCGAGTCCTTATCGCATAGATGCTCTGCTAATAGGACCGGTAGAAGTCGGGTGATTTCCTGTCACTCGCGCGATATAGGAGTTGAATGTTTACTATTCTGCAGTCACTATAAGGATCATGAATGGGATCATGTGCAATATCATGACTCGGAAGGTTACCCCATCTGTGTTGATAAAAGTTGATAAGGTCGCAGTGTGTGGTAGTGGTAGCTAAGCGTTTGAAAGTATTAGCCACATGCCGCGAAATATGGTAAAGCGGTAAGCCTAGTAACCAATCGGCCCGAGGAGTGGACATACCTCCCACCACTCGTAATTTGGTTTTTCTCACGCACTGACGTGCGGGAGTACGTTCCGCGCAGCGGACAGGAGTACAGTCATGTAGTCGCGCTACAAACGTATGTCCTGCACAATTGGTGTGCGTACGGTCCTACAGTCGCTTGTGGTGGCCCTGTTCCACGAGTCGGAATGAAAGGCAAACGGTTGCTTTGGAACTATCGTTGGATGTTCCAAGCGTGTGAGCTAGGTTTGCCTTCCAAGGTTTGGAAATTCGATTAGAATCGTCTGTTTCTCGCGGAGATTGAGACTGCTTATTCCTTCTGCCACATAGAGTAATAACAGTAACTATTGTTGGAATAATCTTGATGGATGATAATCTCTACCTTGCTTGTCTAGAATAGGTGCTTACCTAGAATGGTTAATGAAACTAGAATCTGAAAGCTAAAATATGAAAGTTAGCTCATAGTCTTTGTTGCTTTTCAGCTCAAATTAAACCCAGAACCATTTCAAACCTTCATGAGTCTAGTTATGGGCTAAGTATACCCTAATCTCGGGTAAGCCTTGCTGAGTATTAGTGTACTCAGTCTTGCTAGTGAATTTTTCAGGTATGACCTTCGAGAACCCCATGGATAGTCCTGCATGGCCAACTTCTGTACCGTTTGGCTGTTCCGTGGAATGGGATCCATCCCCTGCTGGCAGTGACCCTCCAGAATGACGCCATACTTCAGGCTGAGTGTGGTGTCAACCTCCGCGACGTGTGTAGTCGCGCGTAAATTTTCTTCCGCTGTGAACCTGGACAAGCTATTTAGCTTGTCATTTTAACAATGTTTGTATAAGTTTACCTTAAGTTTGAATGTTTTGTAATAATGTTTAATATCCTGTGATTTAAAAGTTGATGAGTTGTGTGCAATTGTAAACTCGCCTTTGTGCGAGGTAAACCTGGTTCGATCCTTTTGAACCGTGGTTGCATCGGGCGGAGACCCGACAGACCAATGGGTTATTCCGTTTGAAGTGTGTTAAGTTAGTATCGGCTTTATAGCGATGACTAGCGCACTTGAGCCGGAATAATTCAGGCGGTTCTGCCATAGCTGGTATCAGAGCTGTAGGTTTACTCTTATAACTGCAGCAGCTCTTAAAAATGTTTTCAGGATAAAAAAACTTGTTTAACAAATGAATTTACGAAGGACGTTGGATTCATTAAGGTTGGTGCTTAGGACGCAAAGCCCTAGGGAGTTATATGGGAATTATCAGGTGGCTGCTAATATATATATATGGTCCCGCTCTAACTCACAGCACTACTTTCTGTCAAAATTTAAATTTATGTACAACCCAACTTTATATTTAGTAACGACACCTTCGATGGTAAGGTAAGGAAGTAAGGATCCTCAGCTAACTGAGGGAGCTTGGCCTTCCTGTCGGAGATGCGAACCGAACGCTGTTTCTCAAGCAGTGGCTTACTTGAGATGCTGCCAATATATCAACTTAGGTTGAATATATTGGGCGTATATGGTTCGGCGCAGGGTATGGCAATCGCTGTTCATACCCCCACATTTTGCGGTACCCCCGTAAATACGTTGTTTCGATAACGTATGCTAATATTGTCTGTACGGTGGTAACGGTACAGATGCTGTTTCTATAGTGAACAGTACTGTTTGGGGATGCTTTCATGTCGTGCTGCCATGAAAGGTTCATATATTGTGAATATGGTTTTCTGCAGGTACCCTAACCATGATTAAGAGGTTAAGACGGATAGGATTTATCGACTAGTTATTAGTGAGAGACGTATGTGTTATGCCACCGAAATTGACCACGTAAGCCCGAAGATATTCGGCAGTTGTTTTGGTTGTGAGGTCAAATAGTACGTGCATGCATAATCCATTAATAAACAAAATGAATGCTTGAATATGATATTCTTTTAAGGACAAGTAGAGTGTTGTTTATCTCTAGTATGATTTTAATAGGATTCTTGTGACAGCGTTAATTGGATTTTCAGTATTCTTCCAAATCTCACCATCTGAATTCTTTTTTCAGATGGCGGCTCCTTCAAACCTCTTTTGGGATCATGCAGGGCACCTCCATACCGATGCCTTGCACTGGGAGGGTTTTCCCCGTCTTTTATGGGAATCACTTAGTCTATTCTTCTACACCGAACCTCCCAAGTATGATGGAGTGGAGTATAGAGAGGAAGGTGTTCCCCGGTGCAAAGTTCAGATGACTATTCCTCAGCACCCTTTCCGTTCTCAGTGGCAGCCCATCGAGGTTGATGTGGTTGGTTATCGTCTCGTTGACACCATCGAGACTGCAGCTTTGGAGGCCATCTACATCTTTTGCAACCAGCACCCCATGGAAGTTGTAGGGTATCCTATTGGCCTATTCCCTGCAATAGATTCTGGTGATCCTGAGTGGAATTTCAGGATAGCCCATTATGGTCATATGCTGGGAGATTCAGCTGAAGAAATGCTCCGTGGTACCATCAGGTTCATGAATGTCCAGCACCACTACCAGATCCTGTTACGCCGCGGTATGGGTTAGTTGATTGGCATAGCTCAAGGTCACTATCGAAATGTTGATCGACAGGTCACCCAGATAGTGGAGCTTCAAGCCTTGGTCACGGAGAAGGAGGAGATTATCACAGCACGTGAGGAGGCTATTCTTCACCGGGAGGATCAGATCAATGAGAGTGATGCCATAATCACTCAACGCAACATGATCATTGAGTTCCTCCAGGAGCAAATCCACGACCTTATCCTTGAGGTCGATGACGCCCATGCTCACATCGACGAACTCCAGCAGCAACTAGTACCTCCTGCTGTACCTGTAGTACCTGAAGGTGGAGAAGAAGACCCGGAGGAAATTGAGAGAGTTTCTGATCTCAATTCCGAGCATAGAGATCCAGAACCTAATCCTCAGCCAGATCATTCCTCTTCCAGCAGCCAGTCCTCCGTAGGCAACCTCGACGATTTCTAGTTCATCCAAATCGTCAATATCTCAGCTGTAAATAGCATAGAATGGTGTGACATAGGTAGTGAGTAGCCTACCTAGACCTAGAGCCACTTGTTGTAGTATATGTGGCATGTGTACATATAGCTTAACTCGTGGCAGTTGAACCACCCTGATGTACGATGTTAAGAACACCCCGTATCTGCGTTGTAATCTAATCCTCGAGTTCTGCTATCTTGATCAATATCTTTGCATCTGAAATGAGTTGGTTGAATGGAACATGTGAACTACATATCTACTAGCAGTATATCATCTGAAAATAGGAGTAAGAATATGGTTGATAATGGATATCTCCTTTGTTTCAGATGGTTGGAGTTACTCATGGAACCCCGGAAGATTTTCGGCCAGACCAAGCTAGCGGTTCCCAGCAACCGCCACCAGCCCCGCCAAATCTAGCAGAGGTCATGGCCCGACAGATAGAACTCCTCAACCAGCTAGTGCAGGCTCAGATGGGCCAATTTCATCACCAGTCCCGAGGTCGTGATGAACAACCATCGGCTAATTATCAAGATTTTCTCAGCACCCAGCCCCCACTGTCCATAAAGCAGATGAGCCCCTCGATGCTGACGCCTGGCTTCATACCATAGAGTCTAAGTTTGCATTACTGTCTGCACCATGCTCAGACGAGATCAAGGCCCTCTTTGCAGCCCAACAACTTTGAGGCACTGCCCGCAAATTGTGACGCCCTGAAAAATTCACTTAATTAAATCATGCGCAAGAGTGATTCGTGAAAACGGCTCGACGTCAAAACCCTAACCCTAACCGGATTGCTGCCCCGTTCCGCATCGCTCGAGGGCTTGTCGCCCACGCGCGACCGACCGCCGAGATTAGCGCCGGCGCGATTCCTTTCTCGCGCGACACGCGAATCCCGCGCGCGCGTGGCCGACCGGCCGCGGTCGCCGCCGCGACCGGCGCCGACACGTCTCTCTCTCTCTCTCTCTCTTTTTCTCTCTTTTTCCTTTTTCTTTCCTCTTCCATTTCTTTTCTTTTCTTTTTCCCAATCTCCCTTTCTCTTTTTCTCTTTCCCCTTCTTCTTTTCCTTTCTCCCTCCCTCTTCCCTCTCTCTGCCGCGAGCTGCACGCCGCCCAGGCCGTGTGCCTGCGCTGCCCCGGCAGTGCCGCGCGCACGCGCTCGCCCCTGGCCCGCGCCGCGCCGCCCGTCGTCGGCCGCGCCGCCCGCCGCTGCTCCCTGCCGCACCCCGCGCGCGCGCCCGCCCTGTGCTCGCACAGCGCCCCCCCCCCCACGTGCCCTCGGCACCTGCACCCCGCCGCCACGCCGCGTCGCGACGACAGCAAGCGGCCGAGGCGCCATTAATGGCGCCCCGCACCGGCCGCCGCCGCGACCACCCCTCCACCGCCTCCTCCCGGCTATAAAGCGGCCCTTCGCGCAGCTCACCTCCCTCACAACCTTCCACCGCCACCCAGCCCTCGCCTCCCCAAGTCCAGCGCCGCCGCCGCGCCTCGCACGGCCGCCGCCCGCCGGCCTCCGTTGCCCCGCCTGCACACGCCATCCCGGCCCGTGGTGAGTGGGGGAATCGACTCCCCTCCTCCCCCTCTCCCTTTTCCCCCTCAGCCCCGAACCGCCCCGGGCCCCGGCCGCCGGGATTTGGCCGGCGCCCGAACCCCCTTCCCTCCCCTGTTTCTGTCAACGGGAGGAGGAAGAAGGAGGGCAAGTTTGCCCAAAACCCCCTGGCCTTCCCTGTTTTTCCAAGAAGACGCCCCCCTCGCACTCTAATACCCATAAAACACTTCCTTTCGCAAAAGAAACCCTGCTCTTTCGGTTATTTCAAAATAAACCCTTCATTACACGAACCTAATTATACTCGACATCCTTTAGCGTGCCCTGCGTATTTCTAGAAATTGCAAATAGGCCCTTGCCCCCTCCAGATACTTACGAATAAATCCCTGGAGCCCTGTTTAACCACCCGAACCCTCTTTAGCTCGTCATTTTATGTGCGAAACGACCTCCGATTGACCCGAAACTTTACCACGCCCTTCGTAGTATAGTCTTAGCCGTGCCATTAAGAAACCACCCAAAGATATCGCCCCTAACCCCGTAACTAAATTATTTCCGATTCTAGCCCAACGATAAAAGCTTTTAGTCCTTTCGCTTGATTGTATGTCTGTTTGGTTGCGTCGTAGGACACGGAGTGAACGAAGAAGTTCCCGACTGCGACCAAGCAACCGAGGACCAGTTCTGCGACCCCGAACCCGAAGGACAGTGCTTCGATCAGGACCTCCCGCAAGGGTTTGACGATGGCAAGTTCAATTCCGCCCTTTGATGCATGTTTTTGTCCTAGTTTTTATAAACACAACCCGATGGCCTGTTTTATAAAATTGCATGGTTTTGCGTGCCGTAACCATGGTAGGATAGCCACCCTTGTTGTGACAACCATACCTTGACCACCTGATTGTTATAAAGAAAATGCGTGTGTGTGGGAAAGGGTAAAATGTGGTTTTGAAAAGTGAGTTAGACGGGATGGATGGCATTTCTGTGTGAATTGCCGTTGGTGTGCTCGTACCTGTGTGGTTGAGCGTGGAGGGGAGATATCCATCTTGTCACCCCTAAGGACCGAGTTGATGTGTCATCTCACCTAGCTTCCTGTCGTGCAAACCACTTGACCGTTGTATGGGCAACGGCTTGGCCTAACCCCACTAGTTAGTCTGATAGCCATCAGGAGAGCTGGGAGCAACGGGTGATCAAGGAGACGGGATAAGCTCTGTGTGACTTATGCCCCGGTTAAACCTCGGTGGTAGGTCAAATGACCCCTTGATAAATCCCGTGGTGGCTAGTCAGGTCTAGCTAAGGTGGGTAATGGCTTTGATGGGATCTGCACCGGCACTAAGGTGTTCGTGATGTGGTACCCCACCTGTGGGTAAAGTTGCACACCTCTGCAGAGTTGAAAATCTATTCGAATAGCCGTGCCCACGGTATTGGGCAAGTTACGGTGTGGTCACATAACTAGTGTTTATCTCTGGAAATGGATGGGCTGGTGTGAGTCATTTGGAAGGTGTCCGGCAGTTGTGCCGTGAGCTACGGCGGACGGGGAGTCCGGTAGCAGTTTAAAACTTGGATCCTGTGTGGATCAACACCGTGTGCTCCTTGGTACAAGAAAACTCGTTTTAAAAATGCTTTTAAAACAAACCCCTGCATACAATAGAGTTTTCCGCAAATGAACCATAACCTTATCCTTGGATGGTCCTGTGCATTAACTTCTGTTATACCCCTCCGTGGGTGTGATTGGACTTGCTGAGTACGTCTGTACTCACCCCATTCTTACTTTTACAGTGGAAGACCCAGACTACGTCCCCGAAGACAACGAGTAGGGTTTCGTCCTGCACCCAGTCTTGCCTGCGGTTGAGGCCACCGTTGGATTCCGCATGGCGCAAGACTCTGATGATCCTCTTTTCGTAACTAGTGTAGTGGTGTGGGTTTTAGTTGTAATCCTCGCGATAGTGGCGCTTCACTGCCCATTACCGCGAAGAGTTGTACGGTGATGTACCATCTGTTGTAATAAAAGTGTTATCAGCCTCCTGGGACTGATAAATTAACACTTTTAAGTCTTCCCTGATGGGGGGACGCTTCAGGTGGTATCAGAGCCGTAGGCTGGCCGTAGGACGTGACCCTAGGAGCGAGACCCCTTTTCAAGCCCTAGAACTTGTCCCGATTTAGAAACTTTCTGCACAAACACTCACCACTGATCTTTGCCTTGTTCCAGATGGCGGGCAATGGATGGGTTAGCGGAATCTGCCACACAGAGCCCGGCCTCCCCAAGTTACTATTGCTCAGCCTGGAACGCGTTGGGATCATGGAACCACCGGAGTATGCCTACCGTGAGTACCTCGCCGGAGGCACCCTTCGGTGCGACATGATGGTTTTTGTGGAGAGAAGCACCCGCTACACTGATGTGGACACTTGGTTCATCTCCACTGCTGGTTTCCGCTTCCCCGACACCTATCGAAAGGCCGCTCATAAAGCCCTGCGACGGCTGCGTGTGCTCTACAGGCACCACCTTCAGCGGACCCCCATGGGATTTTTCCCACCCGCTGAGGGGAGAGGACGCACTTGGATTGCCCGAATGAGGGGACTTGGACGAGAAGAAGAAGACCTAGAAGATACGGTCTCCCACCTATCCATCTACCTTACTGGCTTGGATGCACTCTGCCGCGAACAGTCGGCGCAACTGAAGCAGCTAATCCGTGGGATTGAAAGGATAACCCAGGAGCTGGAGGAACAACGGACAAGAGCCGCAAACGCCGAGTATTCCTTAGCCGCCCTCCAAGCCCGGATGCAAGAATACGAGAACCGCAACGGGATAGGTGGATGGATAGAGGAAGAAGAAGAAGAACCCATGGAAACCCATTGGGATAAGGGTACTCAGACCGAAAATGAGATGGATCGGTTCCTTCCACTCCTCCTCCTCTGTTTCTCTGCCCTACGCACCGCCGCCGCTTCGCCGGCCATGTGCCGCGCACCCACCGCCCCCGCGCCGTTCTGAGCTGTGCCACGTGCCCTCCTACGCCTTGCCCGCCGCCTTCCCAGCCTCGCGCTGGCCTGCTCCCGCCTCTCCACGTTGCGCCGCCGCCGCCCGAGCCGCCACGCGTGCCGCCGGCATCGCCAGCTCCAGCTCGCGCGTGCTGTGCCCCTCTCGGCCTTAAAACATATTCAGCGGCTGCTCTGTGCTCTTCTTTACTCACCCGAGCACCTCTATTCCACGGCATTTCCTCTTCCCGAGCGCAGCTCCTCGCCGGACCTCTGCTGCAACCCCTGGCCGCCGTCGACAGCCACCCACGCCGCTTCCCATCCCCGATCTAGTGCTCCTAGAGCACCACCGCGACCCACTGGTGCTCCCCAGCCCGCCCAATCTCGCTCTTGTGCACCGAAACGACCGAACCACACGCCGGTGAGCTCGAGCTTCCGCCGCCGCTCGGCCTCGCCGTCATCCCGTCGATCCACCGCCTCTTAGCCCCGGCCAAGCACACCGTCAGCACCACATCATCGCGTGGAAGCTCCCTGACCACTTTCCCGCCACCCTTCTGCCCTCCGGCCACCGGAACATCGACGACATCCCTTGGACCTCCGCCGCCCGTCCCTGTTCACCGCCGTTACGCCGCCTCGGCCCCTCTCTTCCCCGACACCGGCCACACCCGAGACCGCCGTGAGTCCCTGAGCATTTCCCCTCACCTGCCCCTCGCCGCCGGTGAGCTCTCTCACCGGAATTTGATCGGCATCGATCGGACTTCCTGTGTAGTCCGGCCAGGGACCCAATTGTGAAGATTCAAATGTTTCCAGGGGCCTATCTATGAGAAAGCAGCACCCCTCTCTAAACACAAATCAGCAGCCTTCTAAAATCCATAAGAATTCGTAGAAAAATAAAAAAATTGTCAAACTAGTTTTGTTCTACTCTAGAAGTTGAACTCGACTACTTTTGTTACTGAAGTTTGGTTTAAAACTAAATGATTTTTGAGTTATTTTAAAGTTTAACAAAAGGATAGTTTGAGCATAACTTTTGCATGCAAGCTCTATTGATTGTGATTTTTGGTGTGTAACCTGGTTATGTTATGAATGAGCTTGTGTGCAATTTTCAACTACAGTACTGAACTCTAGCTTAAGTTAGTTTTAACTTATGCAAATTAAGCTTGAAAGGGTTTAAATTTAATTAAGCATGCTACTAAGGATTTTATACCTAGATCTTTTTACCATGTGATGATCTACAATAGAATAGTCCATAGTAAATATTTTAGGAATTTACAACACTGTTTTACCTAAGGTTTGCATTTAAACTTGAAATTTGAACTAAATTCAAATACCCTAATGTCTATTTTCAGAAAATTATGAAAAATTCATAGTAAGCTTATCCACTAGGAATAAACTTATCCACAAAAATTCAAGGCCATAGCCTCTATAAATTTCAAACTAAAAATCAAAATTATTAATCTAATTCAATTAATTCAACTAATTAAGATAATTGGATTAGAGAGCCAATAATAGGTTTATGTTTAACCCTCTTGCTTTATGAGTTTGAGTGTATTAACCTGTTGGATTGCAACTTTATTGTGAAATAAAACTCTTAACTCGAGGACCATCTAATCAAATCATTGCATATCATGTAGAGTCAACGACACTCGACGACGGAGACTACGAGCTAGTCCCGAAAACTGAGCCAGGGTTTCCTGAAGACCCAGTTAGCATCATCGAAACTCTAACTGAAGCTCCAAACCAAAGTTCGGAAATCCTTGACACTCCTGCCCCCAGCCCCGCTCAAGAAGGCAAGCCCCGGTGCATAACCCAGTATTTCAATTTACTACAATTTTATACTTATATATTACATCTTGCATTAAGTCTAGGAGTTGAATTGAAACCCTAGATGCATGAATCCTAGGAACCTATGTATTGTGCCCGAGTCCTTATCGCATAGATGCTCTGCTAATAGGACCGGTAGAAGTTGGGTGATTTCCTGTCACTCGCGCGATATAGGAGTTGAATGTTTACTATTCTGCAGTCACTATAAGGATCATGAATGGGATCATGTGCAATATCATGACTCGGAAGGTTACCCCATCTGTGTTGATAAAAGTTGATAAGGTCGCAGTGTGTGGTAGTGGTAGCTAAGCGTTTGAAAGTACTAGGCACATGCCGCGAAATATGGTAAAGCGGTAAGCCTAGTAACCAATCGGCCCGAGGAGTGGACATAACTCCCACCACTCGTAATTTGGTTTTTCTCACGCACCGATGTGCGGGAGTATGTTCCACGCAGCGGACAGGAGTACGGTCATGTAGTCGCGCTACAGACGTATGTGCTGCACAATTGGTGTGCGTACGGTCCTACAGTCGCTTGTGGTGGCCCTGTTCCACGAGTCGGAATGAAAGGCAAACGGTTGCTTCGAAACTATCGTTGGATGTTCCAAGCGTGTAAGTTAGCTTTGCCTTGCAAGGTTTGGAAACTCGATTCAGAATCGTTCGTTTCTCGCGGAGATTGAGACTGCTTATTCCTTCTGCCACATAGAGTAATAACAGTAACTATTGTTGGAATAATCTTGATGGATGATAATCTCTACCTTGCTTCTCTAGAATAGGTGTTTACCTAGAATGGTTAATGAAACTAGAATCTGAAAGCTAAAATATGAAAGTTAGCTCATACTCTTTGTTGCTTTTCAGCTGAAATTAAACCCAGAACCATTTCAAGCCTTCATGAGTCTAGTTATGGGCTAAGTATACCCTAATCCCGGGTAAGCCTTGCTGAGTATTAGTATACTCAGTCTTGCTAGTGAATTTTTCAGGTATGACCTTCGAGAACCACATGGATAGTCCTGCATGGCCAACTTCTATACCGTTTGGCTGGTCCGTGGAATGGGATCCATCCCCGGCTGGCAGTGACCCTCTGGAATGACGCCATACTTAAGGCTGAGTGTCGTGTCAACCTCCGTGATGTGTGTAGTCGCGCGTAAATTTTCTTCCGCTGTGAACCTGGACAAGCTGTTTAGCTTGTCGTTTTAACAATGTTTGTATAAGTTTACCTTAAGTTTGAACATTTTGTAATAATGTTTAATATCCTGTGATTTAAAAGTTGATGAGTTGTGTGCAATTGTAAACTCGCCTTCGTGTGAGGTAAACCTACTTCGATCCTGTTGAACCGTGGTTGCATCGGGTGGAGACCCGACAGACCAATGGGTTGTTCCGTTTGAAGTGTGTTAAGTTAGTATCGGCTGTATAGTGATGACTAGCGCACTTGAGCCGAAATAATTCAGACGGTTCTGCCACAGTAACCATTCAGCCCGAGGAGTGGACATGCCCCCCCACCACTCGTAATTTGGTTTTTCACACAGGCACCAACGTGCAGGAGTACATTCCACACAGCGGACAGGAGTACGGTCATGTAGTCGCGCTACAGACGTATTTCCTGCACATTTGTGTGCGTACGGTCCTACAGTCGCTTATGGTGGCCCTGATCCACAAGTCGGAATGAAAGGCAAACGCTTGCTTCGGAATGATCATTCAATGTTCCAAGCGTGTGAGTTAGGTTTACCCTTGCAAGGTTATGAAATTCGATTCAGAATCGTCCCTTTCTCACGGAGATTGAGACTGCTTGCTCCCTCTGTCACATAGAGTAAGAACAGTAACTATTGTGGGAATAATCTTGATGAATGCTAATATCTACTTTGATTGTCTAGTATAGATGCTTACCTAGAATGGTTAACGAAACTAAAATCTGAAAGCTAAAATATAAAAGTTAGATCATACTCTTTGTTGCTTTTCAGCAAAAAGAAAACCAGAACCCCTCAATCCTCCATGGTCTAGCTCCGGGCTAAATATACCTAATCTTGGTTAAGTCTTGCTGAGTATTAGTATACTCAGTCTTGCTAGTCTGTCTTTCAGGTATGGCCTGTGAGAATCAAACGGATAGTCCAGCCTGGCCATTCTCTATTCCGTTTGGCTGGTCCGTGGAATAGGATCCGTCCCCAGCTAGCAATGACCATCCGGAATGACTCCATGTTTCAGGCTGAGTGTGGTGTCAACTTTCGCGACGTGTGTAGTCGCGTGTTAATTTCTTCCACTGTGACTCTGAACAAGCTTGCATAGCTTGTGGTTTGAAACAATATTTGTATAAGTTTACTTAAAGTTTGAAACAGATTGTAATAATGTTTAATATTTTTGTGAATTAAAAGTTGGTGAGCTGTGGTGTGATTGTAAACTCGCCTTCGTGCGAGGTAAACCTACCTCGATCCTTTGTAACCGTGGTTGAATCGGGCGGTGACCTGACAGACCAATGGGTTGATCCGTTTGAGGTGCGTTGAGTTAGTATCGCCTGTACGGTGATGACTAATGCACTTGAGCCAGAGTAATTCAAGCGGATTGGTTCTGCCACAGCTGGTATTAGAGCTGTAGGTTTACTCTTACAATCGGCACAAAAACTGCAGCAGCTCTTAAAAATGTTTTCAGGATAAATTTGCTTAATAAAAGAATTTGTAAAATGCGTTGGATTCGTTAAGGTTGGTGCTTAGATCGTAAAGCCCTAGGGGTTTATATGGGAGTAATCAGGTGGCTACTAACATATATATGTAAATAGTTCAGCTCTAACTTGCAGCACTACTTTCTGTAAAAATTTACTTTCGAGCACAACAAACCTTAGAAGTATATTACATGTCTTGTTCTTCAACGTGGTGGTAAGAAGGTAAGAAGGTAAGGATCCTCAGCCAACTGAGGGAGATTGGCCTTCCTGTCGGTGATGCGAACCGAACGCTGTTTCTCAAGCAGTGGCTTACTTGAGATGCTGCCAATATATCAACAATTAGTTGATCATATTAGGAGTATATGGTTCCGCACAGGGTATGGTGATCGCTGTTCATACCCCCATTTTATATGGTACCCCGTGAATACGTTGCAGATGTAACGTATGCTAACATCGTCCGTACGGTGGAAATTGTACGGATACTATTTCTATAGTGAACAGTACTATTTGGGGATGCTTTCATATCGTGCTGCCATGAAAGGTTCATGTTATATAAATATGGTCTTCTGCAGGTACACTAACCACGATTAAGAGGTTAAGACGGATGGGACTTATCGACTAGTTATTAGAGAGAGACGTAAATATTGTGCCACCAAGACTAACCATGTAAGTCCAAAGATATTTGGCAATTGTTCTGGTTGTGAGGTCGAATAGTACGTACATGCATAATCCATCATCAAGCAAAGTAAGTGCATTAAATGTGTTGTTCTTTTAAGGACGTATAGAGTGTTGTCTATCTCTAGTGTGGTTTCAATACGATTCTTGTGGTAGCCTTAGTTGAGTTTTCGGCATCCTTCAAAATCTCCCCATTTGAATTCTTGCTTCAGATGGCGGCTCCTTCAAACGTCTTTTGTGATTATGCAGGGCATCTCCATACCAATGCCTTGCACTGGGAGGGTTTTCGCCATCTCTTGTGGGAGTCACTTAGGTTATTCTTCTACACCGAGCCCCCACAATATGATGGAGTGGAATATAGGGAGGAAGGTGTTCCTCGATGCAGAGTTAAGATGACCATTCCTCAGCACCCTTTTCGCTCTCAGTGGCAGCCCATCGAGGTCAATGTGGTTGGCTATCGTCTCGTCAACACCATTGAGACCGCAGCTCTTGAGGCCATCCATACTTTCTGCGACCAGCATCCCGCAGAAGTTGCTGGGCATCCTATCGGCCTATTCCCTGCAATAGATTCTAGTGATCCCGAGTGGAATTTCTGGATAGCTCATTATGGCCACATGCTGGGAGATTTAGCCGAAGAGACGCTCCGTGGTACCATCAGGTTTATGAATGCCCAGCACCACTATCAGATCTTGCTGCGCCGCGGTATGAGTTTGTTGACCGGTATAGCTCAAGGTCACTACAGAAATGCTGATCGTCGGGTCACTCAGATAGAAGAGCTTCAAGCATTGGTCACGGAAAAGGAGGAAATTATCGCAGAGCGAAATGAGACCATCATCCACCGGGAGGATCAGATCAATGAGAGTGATGCAACAATCACTCAACACAACACGATTATCGAGTTCCTCCAGGAGCAAGTCCACGACCTCATCCTTGAGATTGACGACGCCCTCGCTCACATCAACGAACTTCAGCAGTAGCCAGCACCTCCTGCTGCACCTGAAGCACCTGAAGGCGAAGAAGAAGAAGAACCGGAGGAAATTGAAGGAGTTTCTGATCTTGACTCTGAGCACGGAAACCTAGAACCTAACCTTTAGCCAGATCACTCCTCTTCCGGCAACCAGTCCTCTGTAGGCGACCTCGACGATTTCTAGGCCATCCAAATCGTTGATCTTTCAGATGTAACTAGTGTAGAATGTTGTGACATAGGTAATGAGTAGTCTACCTGGACCCAGGGCCACTTGCTGTAATATATATGGCATGTGTACGTGTGGCTAGACTGTTAGCAAGCAGATCACCCTGATGTAATATGTTAAGGATAACCAGTTTCTGCTTTAAATCTAAGCTTGGAGTCTTGTTGTTCATATCGATATCCTTGCCCTTTGAATGAGTTAGTTAAACAGAATATGTGAATTACATATCTGTTTAGCGGTAGTACATCTTCTGAAAATGGGAGCAAGAATATGGTTAATAATAGACATCTCCTTTGTTTCAGATGGTTGGAGCTACACGTGGAACCCCGGAAGGTTTTCGGCCAGACCAAGCTAGCCGTTCCCAACAACCGCCACCAGCACCGCCAAATCTAGCGGAAGTTATGGCACGGCAAACGGAACTCCTTAACCAGTTAGTACAAGCCCAAATGAACCAGTTTCATCACCCGTCCTGCGGCCGTGATGAACATCCATTGGCTGGCTACCAAGACTTTCTCAGCACCCAGCCCCCATTGTTCCATAAAACAGATTTACTGTTATTGGACCTAGAAGGAATGGATGTCCTCCTAGGCATGGATTGGATGACTAGGCACCGAGTGTCATTGGATATCTCTTCCCGAGCCGTAGAGATAGATTCACCCGATCATGAAACTGCTATTCTTTATCTTCCACAACGGGAGTGTAACAATTCTTGTGCCTATGCTGTAGAAGGGATCAAGTTAAAGGACATCCCTATTGTTTGCGAATACCCAGATGTTTTTCTAGATGATTTGCCTGGAATACCCCCGGATAGAGATATTGAGTTTATCATAGAACTACAACCCGGCACAGCCCCCATCTCTAAAAGGCCATATCGTATGCCACCCAATGAGCTGGCAGAGTTAAAAATCCAACTCTAGGACCTCCTTGATAAAGGTTTCATTCGTCCGAGTGCTTCACCATGGGGTTGTCCAACCCTATTCGTGAAGAAAAAGGACAATAGCTTAAGGCTATGTGTAGATTATCATCCCCTCAATGCGGTAACTATCAAAAACAAATATCCTCTGCCCCGCATTGACATTCTGTTCCATGAGTTAGCCGAAGCTCGGGTATTCTCTAAGATTGACCTCCGCTTCGGGTATCATCAAATCAAGATCAGGCTGAGTGACATTCCAAAAACAGCCTTTTCCACCAGATATGGACTCTATGAATATATGGTCATGTCGTTTGGTTTTACCAATGCACCAGCATACTTCATGTATCTCATGAACTCTGTCTTCATGCAAGAACTCGACAAATTTGTAGTGGTCTTCATTGATGATATTCTGATTTATTCCAAAAATCTGAAAAATCATGCGAACCATCTCCATATTGTTCTTCAGAGATTAAGAGACGACCACTTGTATGCCAAATTCTCCAAATATGAATTTTGGCTGGATACCGTTAAATTTGTGGGTCACACTATCTCCAGTGATGGTATATCCGTTGATCCCAGTAAAGTCCAAGAAGTGCTGGACTGGAAGCCTTCTACGTCAGTCCATCAGATCCGCAGTTTTATTGGTCTAACTGGCTATTATCGTCGTTTCATTCCTGACTTCTCAAGAATAGCCAAGCCTATGACAGAATTACTGATGAAAGGAGTTAAATTCTCCTGGGATTAGAAATGTGAAGATGCATTCCACACCCTTAGAACACAGCTCACTACTACCCCAGTTCTGGCTCAACCGGATGTTTCCAAACCTTTTGACATCTATTGTGATGCTTCGGGAATCGGACTTGGGTGTGTGCTTATGCAAGACAACCGAGTGATCGCTTATGCATCACGAGCACTTAGGACTCATGAACAGAACTATCCTACGCATGATCTTGAACTCGCAGCCGTTATCCATGCACTTAAGATTTGGAGACATCATCTGATGGGTACAAAATGCCATATTTATACTGATCATAAAAGCCTCAAGTACATCTTCACGCAAGCAGATCTAAATATGAGGCAAAGACGTTGGCTAGAGCTTATCAAGGATTATGATCTAGAAGTACACTATCATCCAGGCAAGGCCAACGTCGTTGCGGATGCACTTAGCCGCAAGGCACATTGCTCTTGCTTGTCAGTAGAGGATTCCAATGAGACTCTTTGTTGGGAAATGAGGAAGCTCAATCTAGAGATCATTCCTCAAGGTAGCTTGAACCATTTCTCAGTTGAAACTATGCTTAGGGATAACATCGTCCTAGCACAACAGCATGACAAAGGGGTCAGAATCATCAAGCAGAAGTTAGCACAAGGAGAAGAAAAGTACAAGTGCTTTCAAGTAGATCACGAAGGGGTTCTATGGTTCAACGAGCGTATCGTTGTATCCAAGACCCATAAGCTTCGAAAGCAGATATTGGACGAGACCCATCTGTCCAAATTCTCTATGCACCCCGGCAGTACCAAAATGTACCAAGATTTGAAACAGAACTTTTGGTGGACTCGTATGAAGCGAGAAATTGCAAAGTATGTCTCTGAATATGATATTTGCCAAAGAGTTAAGGCCAGTCATCTAAAAACTGCTGTATTCTTCAACCTCTACCCATTCTCTCTTGGAAGTGGGAGGATATCAACATGGATTTCATAGTTGGCTTACCCAACACCTCCCAAAGGCATGACTCTATTTGGGTAATCATTGATCGATTAACCAAAACCGCCCATTTCCTTCCTATGCATACTACTTACAATGCCAAAAAGTATGCTGAGATCTATCTAGATCAAATCGTTCGTCACCATGGAGTGCCTAAGATGATCATTTCTGATCGTGGAGCACAATTCATCGCTCGATTCTGGGAGCAACTTCAACATGCTCTTGGAACTAAGTTAATCCGAAGCTCCGCATATCATCCTCAGACGGACGGGCAAACGGAAAGGATAAATCAGATTCTAGAAGATATGCTTAGAGCCTGCATACTTCAGTACGACAAGAATTGGGACAAATGCTTGTCACTGGCAGAATTTTCCTACAACAATAGTTATCAGACAAGTCTCAGGATGGCTCCATTTGAAGCATTATACGGTCACCGATGCCGAACTCCTTTGAGTTGGTCACAAACCGGCGAGCGTAAAATCTTTGGACCCGACCTTGTCACTGAAGCAGAGGAAAAGGTGAAGACTATTCAGAATAATCTAAAAGCAACTCAATCTCGACAGAAAAGCTACGCTGGCATACGAAGGAGACCATTACAGTTCCAGGTTGGAAACTTCGTATATCTTCGAGTATCTCCTACTCGAGGTATTCAACGATTTGGCATAAAAGGGAAGCTTGCTCCTCGATATATTGGACCCTTTGAAATCATCGAAGTTTGTGGACCCATAGCTTATCATCTTCAACTTCCTCCTCAACTAGCGGCCATTCATAATATCTTCCATGTATCTCAACTCAGGAAGTGCGTCAAAATTCCTACCGAGATCATTGATTCCAAATCTAGTGAAATCCAACCGGATCTATCTTATACCGAGCATCCGATCAAAGTACTAGACACCAAAGAAAGAAGTACTAGCAGAGAAACCATCCGGATGTTCAAAATTCAGTGGGGCCATCACACTGAAGAAGAAGCGACTTGGGAAACCGAGTCCTATCTTCAGCATAACTTTCCAGACTTCCTTCAAGCCAACTCCCAAATCTGATCGTCCGATTCCATCCTGTTCCGGAATCTCAGGACGAGATTCTTTTTAGGGGGGAAGGCTGTGATATTCAAGTATTTAGGAATAAAACACACTAGATTCTAGTATGAGTTTGTGTGTTTGATCTTTTGTATGTGTGTTGAAAATTTTAATGCAAAGGCAAAAGGGTCTTTTTGTAATTCTGGAAAATTTAGGTCCTTTGGTGCAAAATGTGTGAGAATGGTAGGTAAAATCAAAATATGTAAAGGGTTGTTTTGCAAGAAGTAAGTACTTACTTTTAAACCACAGATAGAAGTGAAACTACCCTAAGGATTCAATTGGAGTGTAGATTTTAAATAGGATTTCTCCGAAGTTTAAAATTTTGCCAAGTTTTAAAATAGATTCAAATCCTTAACTCTTTTGAAACTGAACCTTAAAGAAAAGTTGTAGATCTTGTTAAGATCCACACCTTTTTCTTTTGGGCACATTTTCATTTGAGCTATGGTTTGAAAGTTAATTTGGCTTTACAGTGGAGTCCCTGCACTTTTGAAAAATTGCAGAAAGGTCCTCATCGTCTACCTCCAGCCCTCCCTCCCTCTGTTTCTCTCTCCGCTGCCGCTCGGTCTCGCCGTCGTCCCGACGCTCCACCCCCTCTCAGCCCCTGTCAAGCACACCACCAGCACCACCTCACATCGAGGAAGCTTTCTAGCTACTTTCCCGCCGCCCTCCGGCACTCCGGCCACCGAAACGCCGTGGCCGCCCCTCGGAGCCCCGCCGCCCGCCTCTATTCACCGTTGACTCACCGCCTCAGCCCCTCTCTTCCTCAACTCCGGCCACCCCCGTGACCGCCGTGAGCTCCTGAACCTTTTCCCACACTTTCCCCTCGCCGCCGGTGAGCCCCCTCGCTAGAATTTGGTCACCGTTGATCGGCTTCTCTGTTTAACCCGGCTAAGGACCCAATTGCAAGGATTCAAATCTTATCAGGGTCCTTTCTGTGAAAAATCAGTACCCCCATTTCCAATCAGCCAACTTTGAAAATCCATAGGAATTTGTAGAAAATTCCAAAAATTGTCAAACCAGTTTTGTTGTACTTCAGAAGTTTAGCTCTACAACCTTGGTTATTAGAGTCTGGTTTGAAACCAAATGCTTTTTGAGTTATTTTAAAGTTTAGCAAAAGGGTATCTTGAGTATAACTTTTGCATGCTAGCTCTCTTGCTTGTGATTTTTGGTGTGTAGCCTGTTAAGGGTATGAGTGAGCTTGTGTGCAAATTTCACCTAGAGTACTACACCCTAACTTCAACTAATTTAAACTTATGCAAATCAAGCTTGAAATGGTTTAAATTTATTCAAGCATGTTACTAAGGTTTTCATGCTTAGATCTTTTTACCATGTGATGTTCTATAATTAAGTACTTCATAGTAAATCTTTCAAGAATTTATGGCACTGTTTTGCCTAAGGTTTGAATTTAAACTTAAAATTTGAACTTAATTCAAATGCTTTAGTCTCTGTTTTCAGAAATTTATGAAAAATTCATAGTAAGCTCATCTATTAGAAGTAAGCTTACCCACAAAAATTCAAGGCCATAGCCTTTTGTGGATTTCAAAATAAAAATCAAACTTGTTAACCTAATTCAATTAATCCAATTAATTATGATAATTGAATTAAGATATAAATAGTAAGTTTGAATTCAAATTTCTTGTTTTATGAAGTTGTGTTTATCAATTTGTTAGATTGCAACTTTATCATAAAGTAAAGTTCTTAACTCAAGAACCACCTAATTCAAATCATTGCATATAATGAAGAGTCAACAACACTCGACGACGAAGTCTACGAACTAGTCCCGGAAACCGAGCAAGGGTTTTCTGAAGACCAGGTGAACGTCGCCGACGATTTAACTGAAGCCCCGAACCACGGTTCAGAAGTCTTTGACATCCCTGACCCCAGCCCCGCTCAAGAGGACAAGCCCCGATGCATAACCCAGTATTTTAATTTACTACACTTATACAGTTTTATACTTATATATCTATATTATGCATTAAGTCTAGGAGTTGAAATGGAACCCTAGATGTATGAATCCTAGGAACCTATGTATTGTGCCTGAGTCCTTATCGAATAGATGCTCTGCTAATAGGACCGGCAGAAGTCGAGTGATTTCCTGTCACTCGCGCGATATAGGAGTTGAATGTTTACTATTCTGCAATCACTATAAGGATGATGGACGGGGTCATGTGCGGTATCATGACTTGGAAGGTCACCCCGTCTGTGTGGATAAAAGTTGATAAGGTCGCAGTGTGTGGTAGCTGGGGTCAAGTGTTTGAAAGTACTAGCCACATGCCACGAATTATGGTAAGCAGTAAGCCTAGTAACCAATCAGCCCGAGGAGTGGACATACCCCCCCACCACTCGTAATTTGGTTTTTCGCACACGCACCAACGTGAGGGAGTACGTTCCACACAGTGGACAGGAGTACGGTCATGTAGTCACGCTACAGACGTATGTCCTGCATATTTGTGGGCGTACGGTCCTACAGTCGCTTGTGGTGGCCCTGATCCACGAGTCGGAATGAAAGGCAAACGGTTGCTTCGATCATTGGATGTTCCAAGCATGTGAGTTAGGTTTACCCTTGCAAGGTTATGAAATTCGATTCAGAATCGTCCGTTTCTCGCGGAGATTGAGACTGCTTGCTCCCTCTGCCACATAGAGTAAGAACAATAACTATTGTGGGAATAATCTTGATGAATGCTAATCTCTACCTTGCTTGTCTAGTATAGATGCTTACCTGGAATGGTTAATGAAACTAAAATCTGAAAGCTAAAACTTAAAAGATAGATCATACTCTTTGTTGCTTTTTAGCAAAAGGAAAACCAGAACCCCTCAATCCTCCATGGTCTAGCTCCGGGCTAAGTATACCCAATCTCGGTTAAGTCTTGCTGAGTATTAGTATACTCAGTCTTGCTAGTCTGTCTTTCAGGTATGGCTTGTGAGAACCAAACGGATTGTCCAGCCTGGCCATTCTCTGTTCCGTTTGACTGGTCCATGGAATGGGATCCATCCCCAGCTGGCAATGACCCTCCGGAATGACGCCATGTTTCGGGCTGAGTGTGGTGTCAACTTTCGCGACGTGTGTAGTCGTGTTAATTTCTTCCGCTGTGACTCTGAACAAGCTTGCGTAGTTTGTGGTTTAAAATAATGTTTGTATAAGTTTACTTAAAGTTTGAAATAGATTGTAATAATGTTTAATGTTTCTGTGAATTAAAAGTTGGTGAGCTGTGGTGTGATTGTAAACTCGCCTTCGTGCGAGGTAAACCTAGCTCGATCCTGTGTAACCGTGGTTGAATCGGGCGGTGACCCGATAGACCAATAGGTTGCTCCGTTTGAGGTGCGTTGAGTTAATATCGCCTGTATGGTGATGACTAACGCACTTGAGCTGGAGTAATTCAAGCGGATTGGTTCTGCCACAGTCCTGCTCCTCCTCGGTCACACCATCGGCTACGACACACAAACAATCACACAATAAAAACAAAGTTCGCCGACGATCTTAAAAAAAGAGAGGGAAATAGAGAGCTTCGATTAAAAAAATAGAGAAGACTATTATATTTATCGGATGTGGATCCTGAGACTTGGAGAGAATATTTGATGCATGGTGGAGTTTGGAATCGATTCGGAACAAAACATCGCATGAACTGATGAGTTAAAGGTCATTGAGGGAGTAGTTTAAAAGGGCGAGGACCTATTTGTAATAAAATAAAGAGATAGAGGGAGCTCTGGTTAAATATTTAGGAGAAGGAGGTGGAGGGCTGCGGACTGCATAAGAAGGAAAAGTGGAGGGGGTTATGCACAAGTCTGCCTTTCTTCTTCCTCGAGACAGAACAGGAGGGGGGCTTCGGGAGCTCGAGCGGCGGAAAAGGTTTTAAAAAAATTTTAAGCAAGTGATTGGTAATGCAATTTGAATAAGATAAAAAAAACGCGGGCGTTGCAATCTTGACCTTGTTGCCTTGCACCACGTTGGTTGCGAGTGGGTTGTTGTACTTCTTGTTCATTGTTGCCACGCGTGGACGGTGAACATTGTTGTACTTCTTGTTCATTGTTGTACTTCTTGTTCATTGTTGCCACTAAGTTTCAGCTTCAGCTCAGTCAGTCCAGGCGTTCAACCGGTGTATACAATTTATGGAGCACCGGATCAACCGGTGAACATATCACAGATCTGACCTGAAAATCAACTGTCGTTTGTGCCGTTCAACCGGCGAGCTCATTTATAGGATCATCGGTTCAACCGGCGTTCAGATACAGATTTGGTAAAATCTCGGGTAAATTACACCGACGCAATCAACCGGCGCTCGAACCATAAGCGTCGGATCAACCGGCGATAAGAAAATCTGCGGGGTCCACCTATCATATAACTCTCTTACCCGCTCGCTTTCACCCGCTCGTCTTAGCCGTTTGCCGTCTCCTCGCCTTCGTCGTCACCTCCGCCACCGCGCCTGCATTGTGCCGCCCGTGCGCGCCGCCGTCCACCGCCCGCGCCGTCTGCACCGCAACCGCGCCGCCACCATCTGCCGCCCGCGCACAACCGCGCCGCCGCCGCCTTGCGTCGCTCCGCGCACCCAGCCACGCCCGCACGCTGCCTGCACTGCGACCGCGCCGCCGCCATCCGCCGCCCGCGCGCCACCGCGCCCGTGCCAGCGCCTTCTACTCCGCACGCCTTGCACCTCCACCGTGCCGCTGCCCACGCGCCTTGCACCGCACTCGCGCGTCCACGCCTCGCACGCCAAGTGTTTGGTGTTTTGCCCGAACCATTTCACTCGCCGTAGCTCACAGCGCCGTGTTCTTGTCACCCCGTGTGATCGAGATGGGTCGTGAGAAGAGGAAGGGAAAGGAGATTGTGGTCGAGGAGCCCGCTCGCAAGCGAACTCGTGCAGCGAGAGAGGCCGAGAGGGCCGAGATGGTGGCTAAGGCTGCCGAGGAGCAGGCATCAGGCCGTGCTCACCCATTCACGATCAGGGATCCGCCAGCCAGGGGCAGAGGCAGAGGTAGAGGTATGGGCAGAGTCAGAGGTGCCAGGGCCACCAGAGCCACGACTGCGGCAGCAGCAGCAGAGTCAGATCAGTCGCCTTCAGCTGCAGAGACAGATTCAGACACAGAGGCAGAGCAGTCTGAGCAGTCACAGGGGCAGAGCACACAGTCACCGACTCTACGATGTTCTGGCCGCACCCGGCAGACGTCCCCCGGAGGCGACACTTCGCCAGCGATCGAGCGTCGCACTGGACCGAGGACGCGAGGAAGTCACCAGCCACAGGAGCCTCGCAGGTCCACAGCAGCAACAGCAGCAGCTCGTAGAGCCGAGGCCCTAGCGGCCGAGCGCGCAGTGTTCCGCATGGACATTGTCGTGCATCTGGAGCCAGGTGTGCTGCTCCAGAACTTGACCAAGGCCAATGCAGCGAAGGTCAAGAGGCTCAGGTGGAGTGTTCAGGAGGAGGACTGGTTCCCAGTGACACGTGATAGCAGGGTCGACCGTAGGTTCTGGACGCTTCTTCAGGCCAGTTTCTACGAGACCTACCAGAGGCGGGGCCACAGGATCTTCCCGCATAGAGTGCTTGACTGGGTGTCTCTGAGGACAGCCGCAGGGGGAGCAGATGTCAGGGAGCACTTTGCTCACTTCAGGGGACTGCCCAGGTTGCTTTCGATTGAGCGGAACAGATACATTGAGGACTGGGTTCGAGTTTTTTATGCCACAGCTTGGATAGCCCCAGAGCGCAGAGCAGTACACTTCATGTTTGGTGGCCAGATCTTTGGTCTGTCTAGGGCTACACTAGCAGGGATTCTTGGAGTTGACTTGGTTGACGTCTCCCTGCACGAGATAGTTTATGGTGATGCAGATCCACCGCGCAGAGCCATGATTGGCGGGATTGCACCTTCTCACGAGGCGATCTCTCAGTGTTTCCGCCAGCCATTCCCTGCCTCCTACGCCAGAGTTCCCAGCCTGCTGACCCCAGAGGCATACGCCGTACATATGGCACTCCAGAGGATTTTGCTACCGAGGAGTGGCTACCCAGAGGGGTTCACAGGTCTGCAGCAGCTACTGCTTCTACACATCCTCACTCACGAGCCGTTTGACATTGTTGACTTCATCTTGGCTGAGATCGAGGATGTTATCACTGACGGGATGGGCGTTGTACGTCAGTTTCCTTATGCTCACTGGATCAGCTATATCTGCTCTATGATTGTGCCAGCTGAGTCACCTATCAGTGCAGTCTACCGTCAGGACGAGGTTCCATGGTTCCCAGTCTACCGTCCGACAGCACCTTCGGACCGGAGGAGAGGCAGACAGGCCGATCGAGCTGCCATGGCACGACTGTCACCCGAGGCACAGGCTCGTGTGGCACAGGAGGATGAGGCACTGCTTGCCGCCGAGGCACAGCTTCCTGGAGGAGACGATGAGATACACTGGTCCGACCTTGAGTCTGACTCCTCCGAGGACGAGGAGTACTTCCCTGCACCTGCTCCAGCTAGTCACGACCACGAGGCAGGGGGGTCCGGAGAGCCAGCTCCAGTGTCAGCTGCTGCCGCTACAGTTTCAGAGTCACAGGTGTCTCAGCCGTCTGAGCTCACCGCACTTCTACAGCAGCTGGTGACACAGCAGAGAGAGGACCGTCTTGCTCAGGAGGAGGCCAGGAGAGCCCATGAGGCCCAGCTTGCAGCTATACAGAGGGAGGCCGCCCGAGAGCGAGCTGCGACCGAGGAGCGCTTTGTCGGACTTATTGATAGAGTATCTCAGAGGACAGACGCTCAGTTCCAGCAGATGCAGCAGGGCATGATGGCGATGTTCGGGATGATCTCACAGCTTTACTCTCACACCGGACTCGCCCCGCAGCAGCCAGGTCAGCCAGGCCTTCAGGGCGTTGGAGCACCTCCACTTGCAGTTACACCAGCTCCAGCCTCTACTGCTCCAGCTACTTCAGCGACCCCGGAGACCATGTTCTCGATGTCAGCACTACTTGGGTCTGCGGGTTGTCCTTTCTTCTCTCCACTGCCAGCGACTTCACTCTTCCAGGAGTCTCCTTCAGCAGTACAGACAGTCGCCCTCCCAGTAGTACCACAGCCTTTACATTCAGGGGGAGGTGGAGAGGGTTCCTTGCTTCAGCAGTCGACACAGCTGGCAGCTTCAGCACTTACCACTTCAGATGTTGACACATCTTCTGCTGAGCCGGTTACTACTTCTACGGACCCTCTTCCAGGCAGTGCCAGCACGAGAGCCTCCACGACTGCCACTCCTCCAGTCAGCTCAGCTCCAGCAGGCAGTTCTGACCAGCAGCTCCCATCCGTCACTGAGGATCCACCGTCCGACGACGACGACGACGATGACCCGGACCGCTTTCTTGCCGTACCACGTCAGCCGGATCAGTAGCTCGCTCCTTTTTGTGCTTTGATGCCAAAGGGGGAGAGAGAGTGAGTCAGGGGGAGGGTAGAGTTAGAGAGAGCTCGTGATCAGGACTTTGATGTTTTATATTGTATCACATTTGGTGTTAGTTCATGGATATGTACATTTGTCATTTTGAGTATGCTGTGTTTTGAGACATATCTATGGATTTCATTTGAGCCGTTGCGTTCTTTGGTTCTATCTTTCCGAGTTTGCTTGTGTTTATTCTTGCCATTATCTATTCTCGCTCTCTCGTCATTTATGTTTATGTTGTCATCAATCACCAAAAAGGGGGAGATTGTAAGCATCTAGGCCCTCAAGGTATGTTTCGGTGATTAATGACAACCATTATTGTGACTAATGAGTTTGTGCAGCTTTATAGATCATTATCGCTCATTTGGTCATATGTCAAAAGAGGCCCCTTCAACTCAATAATATGTCAAGACTAAGGATCTTTCTAGTCCTAAGTGTCATAAGGTTGAGAAGGACACTTAGGTTAGTATAGGTTTTATAGTTTTTTAGTGATCGCACTATTAAGAGGGGTTTAGGCTAAGTAACTTGAGCATGGACATGGTCATTTGAAAATAGATGCACACAATGGTCACTCAGGTTTCTAGAAGTTCAAATAAGTGGTTCTCAACTCATATCTCAAGAATATTTGGATTTCATTCAAGACTCAAATTAGAAAAGGCAAAATCAGGAAAAGTCCTTAACACCGGTTTAACCGACGCTCTCACTTTTCTATACGTCGGTTAAACGGAGTCAGCTGAGTCTGGACAAGTCGATACACCGGTTAAACCGACGATGTTTGAATTTAACGTCGGTGCAGTTGTCCAGAGACTTGGTTTTTCTGTTGATCAGTGGACAACTACACTCACCGGTTAAACCGATGATACGTCGGTTAATCTGCCCAAGTTGTAACGGCTAGTTTTCAAAAGAGGCAGCTTACGTTCACCGGTTAAACCAACGATGACTATTGGAGGTACGTCGGATTAACCGGCGCTACGCAGTTTTTCTGGCAGCTTTTTCTCCAACGGCTCTACTCGTATGAGCTGCCTATATATACCCCTCCAATGGGTCATTTTACTACTCTTGACACCAGGCAACATCCAAACACTCATACTATAGTCAAGAGCCACCTTGAGCTTCATCATTTCACATACTTGTTCATTCAATCATTCAAGAAGCAAGATTAAGGACTTGAGTAGAGAGAAGCTTGTGTGCAACCGTTCTTGGTGATCGGTTCTTACTCAAGTGAAGGCCTTAGCTTGTTACTCTTGGTGATTGGCATCACCTAGGCGATCTTGGTGATCGAGGTGATTCTCGCGGAGCTTGCCAAGGATTGTGGGAGCCCGGAGAAGAAGATTGTACGTGGCTTGATCTCCACCACACCGGGATGGTGAACGGAGACTCTTAGTGAGCGCCCTCGTCTTGGTGACTTGGGAGGTGATAAAACTCTTTGTGAGTGTCACAACGTGGATTAGGGGTGTGTGCCAACACATCGATACCACGGGAAAAAATCCGGTTGTCTCTTGTCCACTTTATTTATTCAAGCATTATCTTTCATGCAATTTATTCATGTGCTTGACTTAGGGATCATTACTTTGCTCTACCTTGCTAGGTTTTACCTCTTTTTTTTCCTAGCTTGCGTAGGTAGTTTAGTTACCCGGTTGGTGAATTGGTGCCTTTCTAGCTTTGCATAGGTTAAGGTTGCTTTACCTTGTTTTAGAAATTGAAAAAGGCCCAATTCACCCCCCCCTCTTGGTCCATCGATCCTTACAATTGTCCCCGAGGGGGTCCGTGTCCGCCCTTATATAGCCTGGGGGGATAGGTTTACATGGAAGTCCTAGTCGGGTACAAGCCCAGGAGTCCTACTCGAGTACTTCTCGGGTAGTTTCCTACCGTGTTCGACTAGTTTCACTACTGTACGAGTAGTCCTACTGCACTATGAGTAGTTACAATAGATAAAGTGCGTGGTCATATCCCATCCCATATCCTAAGTGAAGTATGCCACACGTACAGTCCCGTGTACTCGGGTCTGACACCCCCCTCCTCCTTCTCGTCGGCAACAAGAACTTTATTAAAGTCGCCCGCACACAACCAAGGTTTTGTCGGTGTCACTCTGAGCTCCCGGAGATCCTCCCACATTTTATGCTTTTGGTTGTGGTGTGATTCTCCATAAACTCCAGTGAAGCGCCACAAGAAACCATCCTCCCCCTTCACTCCATGTCGATGTGGTACTTCGAGATATTCCGAAGTGTAGCATCAACTCCTCTCCGCTAAAACACTGCCATCCCCCCTCCCCCTCTTTTTCCAGCCACCAACTTGAACACTAATTTGTCAACCCCAACATCCACCAAAACTTCTCAATCCTTCGCTTGTCTAATTTCATCTCTGATAGGAAAAGAATGTCTGCGTTCTCCTTCTTCTGTAGCTCCAGAAGACTACAAACTACCAGGCGGCTTCCCAACCCCCGACAGTTCCAAGCAACTAGTTTCATTGCTTAGCGCGGGACTGGTTCGCCAGCCCCGCCAATTTTGTTTTCTTTTTCTCCAACTGCACTTCCATCCCATCGTCCCCATCAACTCCTTCCACAATGGTACTTAGATCATGGCACGTTCTCTTCCTCCCTACTTCTGTACTATCTTCCATGTTTGAAGCATCAACTGGAACTTCACGTGGTCTCCTTTTATACTAGCCCTCTTCTTTTCCTTCAGCCCTTCCTACGTTTGCACCTTCACCACCTCATCCATAGAACTCCCCCTCCCATCCTCAGCCACATGCACCTGCATCGCTTGGGACGTGGTGATGGATTTTGGCAAGGGATGGACACTTTCATCAGCCTTCCCTTTACCCTTCATGTTCGCCAGCAGCTGCTCCCTCTCTCCCACACCCTCCTCACCACCATCTCCCAGGAAAAGAGCTTTCCTCGCTGTTCCATCTCCCTCCTTGTATGTGATTGTTTTTATCGGGCTCATCACCTCTTCCTCCTAACCTCCACTAGTACTACCCTTCTTCCCATCCTTTGGCAGATCATCCTTCTTCCACGACAGACTGTCGCTACCCGATCGGCCACCAGAAACCTTACGACCCGACCCCCTCCCATTGTTCCTCCATGGCACTATGTACCTTCCACCTCCAGATTTGTTAGAACTCCCAGCATCCCACCTCTTCTTCTTCAGTATGAACCACAGGTCCTTAGAGAATTGTTGTGTTTCACCATCCTTCAGCACCACCTCACAACATTTATCCAAATGCCCAATTCTCCCACATGTGTAGCAGAAATCAGGAAGAAACTCATATACCAGCGGGCACCAAATCGGTTCTTATCATCACCCACATGCAAAGTTGCTCCTCTCATTAGTGGCTTTCGAATATCTAGCTTGGCCTTTATATGCAGGAACTAGCCTATCGCCGTTTCATCATCTTCCAACTCCATAGCCATGAATTCCCCAACCTCACTACCGATTGATTTCCCCATTTCCTTGTTCATCATGCCAATAGGCATTTTCATCGCCCGTACCTAGATTGGGATGTAGGCGAACTCCATTTCCTCCGGCGTTTTATTGTCATCAAAATCCACCAACACCACCAAGTCCTTGCCAAACATCCAAGGACAATCCTCCAGAGCCCGACGCTTCCCCGCCGGTTGGAGGAATGTAAATAAGAACCGATTGTCACCGAGATCCTTGCATTTGATGCCCTTGATGGGGCACCACATCCTCCCAAGCGCTTGGGCTAAACCCTCTGCGTTCACCAACTTTTTTGCCATCACTTTACCTAGGGCTTGCGCGAATGATTGCCCAACCCTAGCCATACCCCCTTCCCCGATCTTGATCCCCTTCTTCTCAGCCGCAGATAGCTACATCCGCTCCAGCATCCCCTCCACATGGCCGGCAGTGCAGTCATGGAAGCGACAGACACCGCCGGCGGCGACTAGAGATGGTTAGCAGATCTTAGGCTGGGCTCCAAAATAGAGAATCTCAACATGGACACAAACATAGGATGGGATGTGGACTCGAGGACCGATCGCAAGGAGCGATCAGATCGGGAATAGGAGTAGACGGAGGATCAAACGAATGGAAACCCTTGTCGCCAAAAACCCACCCCGATACGCCTAGGAAGCCCTAGACGCCGAGGACCTGCGCGCTGCCTGTGGTTTTAGTTAGAGAGTTGTCAATTGGATTCTTAAGACTATCGAAATGGAGATGTAGAACTAGGGGTGGGAATTCGGTTAAATCGAACACGACCGAGGTGGCATTGTTGGAGGACGCCTTATATATATATATATATATATATATTGCATTATTGGCGTGGATGTATGTGCTTTTGGACCTCTTGGTACATATCTCAGTATCTTGCTTTTTCGGTTAACCGACCATAAGACTAAATTAGTTGGAATTATTTCAGTTAAGAAGAACTTAAGATTGAACTAGTGACTAATTTCCTTGGTTTTGAAAAATTCAAATCGATTTCGGGTAATTCGGTCCAGTTTTCAATTATTGAGTACTTATACCGTGCTCGGCCTATGCAGAACACTAGATTTAGAGTTTAGATGTAGAGTTTAGATGAGAGAGTTAAGATCTCAGGTAGACACTAGTTGCAGGTCGGACAAATTTTCTGCAAGGGCGGTTTCATTTGTGTAATCATAATATGTAAGGATTTTGACTTAACGGGGCAAGTCCTCCCTACCTTATGAATATAAAGGCAATAAGTATAAAGGCAGAGTATGAAATCGATCAAGACACATATCATTGATCCCTTTTGCCTTTTTCTTTTTCTTTACCCTACTTTTCAAAGTTCCAACCCTTGTGATATCCTTCTCTCATCCTATATGCAGCAGGCGCGCAAAACCGGTCTACCCAGTTTTGAGCAGTGTGTTTGCCCTAATGGTTCTTTACAACTTGTTTGGTTCGAGCATTTGCTCCGTTATCTGTTTACAGCGTGCTATCGGATACAAGGAACGACGATACCGCCTGCCATCGTAGTGTCGTTCCACCCGTTTTTCGCTCGCACAACTGTTTGCGAAGTCCAATGAAACAAATGCCGCACTGCTTTCCTATTACATTAACGTTACCTCGTAAGCATTGAACCAAACACTATCTTAGTTTTTTTAGAGAAAAACACCACCTTAGTTTGTTGGAGATTCATCGAAGATCCGATAAAATCAACGCGGCTGGATTGCAAAACCGGCTTCCCCCGGAATTTGCAGGCCCAACACAGAGTATCTGGAAATTTCCCCACCCGTGACCCCTGTGCCTCCCTCGTCCCGCCGAAACCACCTTTCCCGCGCAATCGGCCGCCATTCTTTTCCGGTGGCGGGAATCATATCCTACAAAACCAAATCTCACACCCAAACTTCTTTTCCACAATCTCGCAAATCCATTCCCATTCTCCCCTACACGACCAAGAAATCCTCCGAGGCGAAGGACCGCCATGAAAAGGCGCGCGGTGAAGCTCCTTGAGGCGCACAAGTCGGGCTCGCCGGCTCTCTGCTCCGCCGCGTGGGGCCCCGGCGGGCAACATGTCGTCACCGCGTCCGCCGCCGACACCGCCGTCCTGATCCACGACGCCGCCGCGTTGCACGCCGGCAGCCGTGTCTCGGGTTTGGCGCCGTTGGCCACGATGCGGCTCCATAAGGACGGCGTCACTGCGCTCGCAGTCGCGCCGGGCCCTGGAGGCTCGCTGGCGTCTGGATCCATCGACCACTCCGTCAAGTTCTACACCTTCCCAGGTTCGTGGATCCCACCGCCGTGATGCGAGCATCTCATTCGAGTCTTTGTTTTTTGTGTTTCAACTTAAGATCTGTGACGAATTTTCGTTGCAGAGGGGGAATTCCAAAGCAATGTCGCCCGATTCACCCTTCCGATCCGGTCACTTTCCTTCAACAAGAAGGGAACCCTGCTGGCGGCCGCAGGCGACGACGATGGCATCAAGCTGATTGCGACAATCGACAACACCATCTCCAAGGTGCTCAAAGGCCATAAGGGCTCCGTCACCGGGCTGGCTTTCGACCCTAGGAACGATTACCTGGCTTCTGTTGACAGCTTCGGCACTGTCATCTATTGGGATCTTTGCATCGGCAGTGAGGCCCGTATCTTAACCCGCGTCGCTCCCACATTCCATTGTGATAATTCGGTAAGGAATGTCCTGTGTTGGAGCCCTGATGGGGAGACCCTTGCTGTTCCCGGGTTGAAGAACAATGTGGTGCTGTATGATAGGGACACAGGCGAGGAGGTGTCCACACTGAAAGGAGATCATGAGCAGCCTGTGTGCAGCCTGTGCTGGTCTCCAAATGGGAGATACCTGGCCAGTGCTGGCCTGGATAGGCAGGTGCTCATCTGGGATGTGAAGTCAAGGCAGGACATTGAGAGACAGAAGTTTGATGAGAGGATATGCAGCTTGGCATGGAAACCAGATGGAAATTCTTTACTTATGATTGATGTCATGGGCAGGTTTGGCATTTGGGAATCAATCATACCTTCGACTATGAAGTCACCTACTGAGGGTATACCAGACCTCAAGTCCACTAAGGTTCCTTTGTTTGATGATGGCGATGACGGTGATGATTATGAGAAGCCGTGTACCTCTGGTGGCTTGGAGGATGATATTGATGAAAGTCTTTGTGATTCCACTCTTTTCAGCCACAAGAGACTGAAGAGGAAGTCCACATTTAATGGAGACAGTGAAGATGAGGATTTAATTCATCAACTAGAGTCATCCAAAAGAATGAAACATAAGCATAAAGGTATAAAAGAAGATTCTGGGAAGGCAAGAGGTGATTCTGCAACTTCAGAGAGGCTGGTTACTGCAAGACTGCAAGCTTCTTTCCAGCCTGGATCAACACCGCCTCAGCATGGCATGCGAAACTTCCTCACCTACAACATGCTGGGTAGTATCACTACTATTGAAAATGAGGGGCATTCACATGTAGAGGTAAGGTGTGCTGCTACCTGTTGCATCATAGCCAATTGTATGCACTCTCTTGACTGCACCTTGCATATGCGAAGGAATCTGATGGTATTTCTGTTCTTCCTTATTAAGTTCAATAATTGCATGTGCATTTTCCAGGTTGACTTTCATGACACAGGAAGAGGTCCTAGAGTTCCTTCCATGACAGACTATTTTGGTTTCACAATGGCTGCACTGAACGAATCAGGAAGTGTGTTTGCAAATCCATGCAAAGGTGACAAGAATATGAGCACTCTAATGTACCGCCCTTTCGGTAGCTGGGCTGGTAACAGCGAGGTACGTTACTTACAAGTTGTACTCTCGTTATACAAGTTCAACAAATGGCAATCTTAAATTTTACAGCTGTCTATTGATTATTGATACAAAAGTGGTTTTATGTTAAAATTAGTGGTCAATGAGATTTGAGGGAGAAGAAGTGAAGGCTGTGGCTCTTGGTGCTGGGTGGGTTGCTGCAGTCACAAGCTTAAATTTTTTGCGGATTTTCACGGAAGGAGGCTTGCAGGTTATATTAAGTTTCCTGCAATTTACATTTTAAATATATTTTTATTTATCTAGTCTTATTCTTGTGTGGGATTTAGTGAATATCTTTTTACAAAAGGAAGCTGCCTCTGTCTTAAATTAATTTCGTGTTCACAGCTTTGAACTATAGCTTTTTGCTTTCTCTTCAAGGAGAGTTGCACATCATTACATTAAGAAGAAAAAAGGGATAAGAACCCTTACAACACACATCGCTTAGAGCTCCCTAAGGCTGAAATTTTGACAGGTATTAAATTGCTAATAACAATTTGTTTTATACCACTCTTCATTCTCACTCGAAGACCACAACCAAAACGAAAAGGAAAACAAACAAACCAGTCCACTGATAATGAAAGTTGAGTACTACTGTTGGTCTGACTGGTATCTAACGTTTTCTTTTACTTGAAAACTGATGAGGAAATACAATTGCTGTAGATCGTATAGAGGTCTTGTAGTCTTGAAGATGCTGTGCATGTCAGGTAGAGAAGGGCAATAGTTGGCTAAGCAGGGCAAAAGAGGAGTCGAATCAATTTAAGAGTCTGAGTAAGAAAGTTGTATAAGATATGATAGAATGCAAGCTCAATGTAGTAGTAGGAGGAGGGTTAAGTCATATACATTACCAAGAGAGGTCAAGATATACACAAGCAATGGACAAACACATCTCCATATTTCCAGTTGGTATCCCCAGTACTCCTTATTTCTATTTTCTATTGTCGCTAAATGTATCTAATTGCCAGCAATGCAACCTGCATTCTGGTCAAGTCTTTAGTCACCATGCATCTGAGTATCTGACCCTATCTCTTATGGAAGACAAAACAGCATCACAACACTAACCAAACAAATTTGTTTTTCCATAGGTGCATATCCTCTCAGTTAGTGGCCCAGTTGTTACAGCAGCCGGTCATGGGGATCAGCTAGCTATTGTATCTCATGCTTCCGATTGTCTGCCCTCAGGAGATCAGGTATTTGTCAGCATCTTAATTTGCCATAGTGCTAAGGACAGAGATCTTGATATACGTTGTGCCAAAGCTGCCTTATGGATTAAGTAGTGACCTATACATTTAGTCAATACTTTTTGGTCAGGACTGAAATGATGCCGTAAATGACTAAATATTTGTTACTTGTATTGACAGGTGCTGGATGTTAAGGTATTCAACATATCTGAAAGAGCACAATCATTTTCCGGCCGCCTTCTTTTGACTCCATCATCTCAACTATCCTGGTTTGGATTCAGTGATAATGGCCAACTTAGTTCATATGATTCCAAGGTGTGTATGATCTACGAGTATGTTATTGTTGAACATAGCTTTAGTGATATCAATGTTCAGGATGTTCTAATGAACAAAATTTCCAGGGAATACTAAGGGTCTTTTCCAGTCAGTTTGGGGGAAGTTGGCTTCCAGTATTTAGGTATTGAATATTCATCCTGCACTGGATAAACACTCATGTTATTGCTAAAGCACAGAAAATCACTCTTATTTAATTTTAGTTCGGTCAAGGCAAGAAAATCTGAAGATGAAAGCCATTGGGTGGTAGGTTTGGATGCTAATAATATATTCTGCATTCTATGCAAACACCCTCAGTCTTATCCACAGGTATGATTTGTTTCTTTTCAGCTACTTTCTTATTCGTGGAACTTTTAATGACAGATAGTCCCAGCAAGCGGCAAAAGGTTTTAGCTATGTAAACTGTAAGGTTGAAACTTTGTTTTTGTGGTGTTAGCTTAGTAATGAAATGGCAAGAGTTTAGTTTGAATGTCTTTGTTATGCTTATTTTGAGGAGCCATGCTAATTCTGCAAAAAGAAAATTGTAGACTCTTTTATCTTTCTCTTTCCTCTTGAAAATTAAAGAATAACGTAATGCTTAAATATTTGTTGGAAACTTGGACAATAACTAATTGTCAGTTTGCTCACTGCAAAATGGTTTGCTCTTTCACTTATCTGCTCCTGATTTAGGTGATGCCCAAGCCTGTGCTAACCATACTTGAGCTGTCATTTCCCATTGCTTCATCCGACCTTGGTGCTAATAGTTTGGAAAATGAGTTCATGATGAGGAAGCTACATCTATCACAGGTTTTTACTGTTCCTTTCCAGTACTCTATGGGTTATCTGTGTTCTGTGATCTGGTGATTAAAATTGCTGTTTATCTCAGATTCGAAACAAGATGGATGAAATGGCTGCATTGGGTCTGGACACAACTGCATATGACGATGAAGAATTCAACTTGGAGGCAGCACTTGACCGGTGCATTTTGAGGCTCATATCTAGCTGCTGCAGTGGTAGCTGACTTGAACTAAAAAGATTCATGAATCACTGCTAATTTAGCTTTTATAATCTTATGTTTTTGTTTTCCCAAAGGTGATAAGCTCGTTCGAGCTACTGAGCTTGCAAAATTATTGACACTAGAGAAGTCAATGAAGGGAGCACTAACACTTGTTACACGCTTGAAACTTCCCATGCTGCAAGAGAAGTTCAGCGCCATACTTGAGGTGAAGGCTACACACCTTAATTTTCTACTTAATCAAAACAGTCTTTTTTTTGAAACATGATTCGTGTGCTTGTCTATAACACCTTGTTGAGTTCGACTGATGGTTATGAATATCATGTTTCAGGAGAGGATGTTAAACGATAGAAAAATAGCTGGGACAGTAGGTTTTTGCTCCAATGCTACAATCACAAGGAACCCACCAGTGTTGACCACTCACGCAACTCTAACTACTAAGTTTGTGCAAAATGAAAACAGTTCGTTGGAATCTTCATTACCCATACCAAATCCTGGCAATCAAGAATGCAGTTTGATTGAACCAAAGAAGCCAGAAGGAGAACAGGCGAGAGGAATTAACGAAAGTTACCTTAAAGTTTCATCTGCCTTTACTCCACTGGCCAAAGTACCCAAAAGTAATGAAACAAAGAAAGACAGCAATGGAGCATCAAATGCATCTGTAGTCGATCAGAATAAAAAAGAAGTCATGGATGAGGCAAAAAAGATGAGCACTGAAGACTGCAATAGAACAGAGCCTCAGCGACCGGTTAACCCTTTTGCAAAATCATCATCCAGCAAAGAGCAATCACCATCCCTTTTGGATTCCATAAAAAGGATGAAGGTTGAAACTGAAAAGGTTGAGAAACCTAGTAGCAAGGTGAAAGTGTAAACTGTTTTTGTGTATGTCAGTCATCGACTTTTTGGAATCCATTTATACTAACATCTACAGTACCTTTCAGTTTTATTCTAATAGCTTAGTAACCACTGCCATTTACGTTCTAAATTTGTTTTTAATGGCTTCTGAACTTCGTCTGTTGTTGGGGTATTTGGTTCAATATTATGTAATATATTACCCCCATTTACGAAATAGGTTTCTTGTTAGCATTTTCTGTTGTGTATCTTGTTCTGTTGAGATGGAAAAGATTCTCTCCAGGTAACTTCGACTATATTAATCAACAAGAACAGGGATGTATTGCGAGATCTTCTGGGTTCCAAGCACATGCTGTCGCTTTCTTTTCCATGCAAGTACCTACCATGCACGTGGGGAAATAGTTATTCTGCCGCCCCTACTAACCACCCACCACACCCCCTCGCCCCCACACCTCCCCCCCCCCCCCCCCCAAAAAAAAATATTTCACGAATTTTGTTGTGGACTCTTATCCTTCATAAGAGGATGGGGTTTGCCGCCGTGGTAGCTCTCAGGATTAAAAAAAAGGTAGACCCAGAGAAATTAAGGTTGTTTCACCAAGTCGATTCCTCTCGGTTGCTCCCTTCATTCGGATAAGAAAGCTGTCCTAATTTGAGAGGAACTTAAATGGTACTAAAGCAAGATATTATTATATTTTTATTGCTGCTTTAAAACCTAGAAACCTAATATCAAACCTTTCGTAACTCTTTGGTGCTGTTTGCTTCAGCTAATCGAGCTATAATGGTAACACGCCAGTGCCGGATGGTAAAGGATCTTAAAGTTTAGCCTACATAATTTAAGAACTGAGCTCTAATATTATACAATTTTAAGCTAAAAATATATAAGAGCTAAGTTAGATTCTGAAGAGGGCACTAGAACCATAATCTGTTACCACCCCTACTGGTATTTGTTACGGTGTAATAGAAAACGAGTTGTAGATGTAGGTATCCTCAGGTGATTTCTATTCATCGCGCCCGAGCTAGCGTGGACGCAGCGCATGAAGAGTTTACCGCCGCAGCTCAGGTGCCTCCTTTTTGTGTAATATATGCATTCAAAGCAAAATTACTTTATATCACAAACTAATTATTCAAATTAAATTTTATTTGTACAATTGTGTTTCTTACTATGAGATCTTCAAAACTAGACCACATTTAGTTATGTTTAGATAATATTTTTCCTAAAATATTTTTTATTTCTTCTGGAACAACTTCTATCTCTAAAATAATTTTATCTTGTTTTGGAATATTTTATTTTATTCTTAAAGTAATTTCTATTTCTATGAAATGCATACAAAACATTTTTATTTGTTCTAGAATAATTTATATATTTTAGATGGAACATAAAATTTATTATAGCTCGATCATTAAATTGTTTTAATTAAAAATCATCCAATATATTTAAGTATGGTATTATTTTGAAGATATCATCGTAAGAAATATAATAATACCATTAAAACTTAATTTAAACGTGTAGTTTATGGGATATGCTTTTCTTTGCGTGTGCACGTGCTAATCTTAAGTCAAGTTCCGTTTCTTGCTGTGTGCCTTGCTGACTCCGCGCGCCGCCGCCGCCGGCGGCTCACCACTGCGGCGGTCTGCGGCTGAGCCGAAGCCAGCTCAAGCTCGTCTCCTCCCTCCCCCACCTCTCTCTCTCTCTTCTCCCCTGACCTCCAAACCATGGTCGCGCCCACCAACTCCGCTCTACGCCGCCACCCGGGGACCGGATCCGGCCTCCCCTTCACCGGATTTGGGCTCCCGTGAGGTAGATCTGGTCGTGGCCCCCCTCCCTCGGCGGGAGTCGCTGGGGCCGGTGTTCGCCGTCGTTGTGGCTGCCCCGTCGGCCGTTGTTGCCCGCGGTGCGCCCGCCCGTCCGAATCGCAGCCCTGGTGCCCGCTCGAGGTCGCCCGCTCGCCGGAGGTCGCGCCCCTCGGTGCGCCCGCTCGCCGGAGGTCCGCCCCTCGATACGCCGTGCCTAGGGCCCGCCTGAGGTTGCAGCCCCGTCGTTGGCGCTTTGGCACAGGTGGCCTGTGATGTGGCAGCCTCCCATGGCTTCCCCCGGTGCGCAGACTCGTTGGCGCGGGTTTGGCTCTCCCGGTACGGCCACTATACCGATTTGGTTTGCCACCACCGGCGGCCTTGCCGCTACCGCCGGCGGGGGCAGCTGGTGGCCTCCGTTCGCCCGGTGCGGCCTCTACGCCGACCTGCTGTTCGGCCCTGCCCGCCATTCGGTGACTTTGGTGATGGGAGGTTTCTACGGTCAGTTTGAGGTCGTCATCCATTCCTGCCGGGGCTCTATTGGTGCATACAGTCATCTCTGGCGTTTGCTTTGTCGCTGCCTTATGCTTCTCCGGCTTATGCTTTGCCGCCGTTGTTGTTTTGGTTTAAGATTTACCGCTGGTGGATGCTTTGCCGTCCTTATTGTTTTGGTGGAAGATTTACCGCCGTCGTTGCTTCTCCAGTAGATGCTTGGCCGTCGATTACCATGTTGATTGATATGAACGCATACTTTGCCGTCTGAGTGGATGCTTTGCCATTATTGTTGTACCTTCATCATTTAGTTATCGCCGTAGACAATTATGATTACGATGTGTACTTTCTCCAGATATGGATGTTGGCCGTTTCTTCGAGTCTAGGTTTGTAGGTTTGTTAGGTTGTGTTTTTCGCTCCTGTGTTTTGTTGTTGCTGTAGCTTGCTTTCGGTTGCTACCACTTGCTCGGTGGTTTTGTAACTCCGTTGACGCTCGTTAAATACCAAATTTGATCGTTAATTCAATCAGAAAATTATGAAAGCTAGTATTTCTTGCTCACATATTTATTCAGAATAATGTTATTTTCACATGTTCACTGAAAAATAATGCTACATAGGGATTTGAGCAACAATAAAGGAGAAACATACCCTAGTAGACAAGGAGAAAAACATCGACGAATCAGCTCGCGCCACCTCAGCTTCACATGGATCAAAAGCTCCACCGGAGCATGCAAATCGACGTACAACTGTCGGAGCACCGACCATAGACTAGAGGGCCCACCTGCCAGTGATCCAAAGAAAGATGAAGACGGTTGGAGGCTAGGTGGGGTCAGTCGGACTAGTGGTTCGGCCAAACCGATCTTGGCTCCTCTTCTCTCCAGCTTGCACGTGGGGCAGTTCCTCATCACTTCCTGAAGTCAGTTACTGCTGCGCCCGCTTGTTTTACTGGCCACAACCGATTTTACCAAGGCTATAAATATAAGGGGAGAGACTTCAAATGAACATACGCCTCAATTTACTTATTCTCTCATTTCTCTCTTGTTTAGTCCATAGGCTAGTGGAGTTTAGGCTGAAGTAGCTCTTCTTTAGGTTATCAAGGTTGCTAGGAGTTTTCGATATGGCTTTAGCTCCTAATTTCCTTTGTAATTCTTGGATATTCTTAATAAAGTTATCTTTTAGATTTATATACTCACATGGCTACAAGAAATTCCTTAATCTATGAGGGTCAAATTTCATCATAGATCACTAAAAAATCATCATAAAACAGCGTGTGATGTTTTTTCACAACATCATGTATTGAGCATCACAGATTAACCCTCATGATGTTTCCCATGAAAACGTCATAGATGACACAATCCATGACGATTCGTAATCGTCATAGATTAGCCTTGAGCCCGTTTAGGCCCAGCCCAACCTAGTATTAGTGATAAAAATAAACTTCATAAAAATCGTCATAGATTATACATTCATATGTCATGGCTACTGACATGGACAATGATGTCGCTGCTAATGTGGACGCTAACATGGATAATGACGTGTCAAATTCGTGACAATTTCTAGTTTCAATCTGTGATAGTTATTAGAGTTCGTCATAGAATTTAGGCCCAGATTGGAGCCCATATAGGTTATTTGCAAATCTGTGATGAAAATCTATAATCGTCATAGATGTTACCCTATCTATGACGTTTTCTATAAACATCACCCAAAATCCGTCATGGATTAAAGAATTTCTTGTAGTGATATTTTGCGGTGTAGATGTATGCTCCATGATTAGTTTATATTCGTACCTTATACCTTTAATGATCAGATGAGTAAATCTAGTGCCACAGCACCGGTTCCAGTATTTGAATGTTTGCTCTAGTATGATGTCTGTCGATCCGGAGGGTCGGGCTCCGCGCGGGATGCTAGAGTATCACTTATTAATGCAGGCATGGTGCTTCGATTAATCAAGTGTTGCTAGATGTCCCTTTATCCCATGGTTTGTAGAGGTAGGTGGCAGGAGGTGACAGCTCTATCCGTCCTTCTTAATCCTCCATGTTCAAATAGAGGGGTAGGGGGGTCCATAAAGTAGTCGAGTGGGCTGGTGGCTCCTCTACCAGTCATGTTATTGGTATTTATTATGGTCACAGTTAAATCTGCAAGCATACAGATACTGCTGTAGCTTTCACCTAGGAGTATTCTAAAGTATTGTATCCACATAGGTATATGAGTATATTATCTAAGGTTTAAGTTCATCAAAGGACACCACACTAAGGAAGAGGTAAGGGGTAGAGAGGATTTCTAGGGCTAGAATCTAAGATAAGATAGAACTATCCTAATTGTTTATTTCGGGCTACTAGCTTCTTTCTGGATAAAACCTGGTCGCTCCAGTAATACGGCACTATGCTATGCCCGAATGGGGAGGATTACGTTGAGTAAACAAGGCTGTCACCACCTGCTACCTACCTCATCTAACCATATGATATATCACAACCAATAAGTAAAGTCTAGTCTAGACACCACGTCTACACCATCTTTTACTAACTCTTGAATTGATCAAGGATATCCATCTCCATCAGGAGCCTTAAACTAGAGCACCCACTAAACTAGTGAAAAGTTGACCCCGTAAACAGCTAGGAGACTAGACTAATATTAACTAAGAAACTAAAGCACAAAGGAAATTACGAACACTTATTATGATTGATAATCATCAGTCGAGGTACAAGCTAGAGGAGAATACTGAGCACCAGGAAACCCGGCTCCTCCCCAACTTCCCCTCACTCTCTCCCTAATTTCTACGCACTACCTAGGCAGCACTAAGCCTCTAGAATGAGCCTTGAGGTCAGCTACAAGAGTGAAAGCACAGGAGAGGAATGTGAATGGTGTGTCCCATTTAGGAGCACCCCTCTAGTATTAAATACGGGTGAGTATGGCGGTTTTGGACAGTAAATTAGCTCGAGGCATGCAGAAACACCTTCTAGACTTCACCAGGGGCCGCCACGTGGAAGCAGGTGTCAGATCCGGGCACACGTGTCAGAGATAGATCCCCTGGGTACCGCAAGGAAGCTACCCGTGAGGAAAAATAAGTCTGATTCCTACTAGGATTCCACTGTAATCCTATTAGGACTCCTACCTTGTAATCCTACTAGGAACCCCATCCCCTGTGATATATAAAGGAGGGTAGGGATACCTAGATAGGCACAGAACTAATAGAGAGCAGCTAACAGGCAACTCAACACCCAAGTGCAGGGCGCAATATACAACACCCCAAAACAGGACGTAGGGTATTATGCTACTCTAGCGGCCCGAACCTATCTAAATTTGTGTCTTGTGTCCTTGCGTTCACCTTCAAGTTCCAGATCTGGTGATCCCTCACCAAATAATCACCTACCTTAGGGTATCCCTAGGTAGGCCGACGGTAAAAACACCGACAGATGGCGCCCACCATGGGGTCGATCGTCGCGATCATTGGGCGAATTTGAAGAACCTCTTCATTAACATCAATCCACTCAAGGTGGCGGATTGCTACTTCGTACATATGCATCAACGGATCAATTCATCGAGTTCGAGATCGGATCCTTCAGCGAACAGCTACATCGACCTCGACTACTCGGCTCGACTTCACCTCGCGCTGCAACGTCGATGCACCGCGGCCACCGACCTCGATGACCCGGTTCAACTTCGGCTTGTGCCGCAATGTTCGCGCACAGCAGCGACGAGTTCGACTACTTCGACTTCGCGAGGAGGCTCGACGGCCCGCCAGCGACTACTTCGACCTCGTGAGAAGGCTCGGCGGCCCGCCGGCGATCACTTCGACTTCGCGAGGACGATCGGCGGCCCGCTGACGACTACTTCGACTACTCTTCTCGACTACAAACTAGTCGAGGGCGAGCCTCACAGCAAACGACCACATCAACTACTCATCTCGACTTGAAAACTAGTCGGAATCGACTCTGACTAGTCGAGCTTCATCAACAAACCATCGCAGCTCCATCAACAAGCTCCACGGCTTCATCGACATTCGTCCATGAACCAAGCTAAGTGACTTATACCTTTCCGACTTGTTCTTCACAAGATCGGCTACCTTTTTAGGTATGCCTCTCGACGGGCATGAAACCCTCAGGGGCTACACCATGATCGGCTACTTATCCGTGTACATCTCTCGATTTGCATAAAACCCTCGAGAGCTACACTTCGCCGACTACTTATCCATGTACGACTCTCGATGGGCATTGAAACCCTCCAGAGCTACACTTCGTCGACTACTTTTTGCGCAACGCGCATTCATTCTGTTGCAATGTCGACTACTTTTGTGCACCGCGCATCCTCTTTGTCGTATGATGACTACTTTCTGCTTATTGTCTCCTCTTAACGGTCGCTAATCTACTCGAGTAGCAAATGGCTTAACGGTCGCTAATCTAATCCTCTTATTCGTGAAACCTCGAGTCTCCAGTCATGACCTAAGCGACCCGTCCTGTATGAGTGAAGGCTAGAGACCTAAGCGACTCATACATGATATGAGCGAAGGCTATAGACCTAAGCGACTTGTACATGCTATGGGTGAAGGCTAAACTGGGACCGGGTGAACGTAAGGGGTGGACTACTCGGGAGATTTAAATGGCCTAAAAAAGAGCTCGACAAAATAATTTTTACACCGAATAAATTTTGGTATCTTCACATTATTATTGAGTACTACTCGGTATCTTCGCATTATGCTACATAATGTATGCATTGTCTTTTTTCAGATCAAGCTTCGGCAACAACCCTCCAGGTAGCATGGTGTGCCATCACAGTTCCGCTAGTTCCCAGGCTCGGGGGCTGGGCGATGCACACTACTCGACATGGCTCCTTCGGCTCTCCTGGCTTGTAAGCTCGGGGCTGGACGCCGCAAAACTACACGAAGATGACTCATATGAGGACTGAGAGTGCAGAAGAAACCCTAAGTCACCGCACGGTTAAATAAACTAGCGGGAGGCTCAATTTCACTGTGCAGAAGGCGAAGAGTTTTTCTCGGAATTTCAGAGTAACACTAATGCCACGATTTTTGGATCCTTTTTCCGAACATAAGGGTTTTGGATTCAAGGCTCGGGGGCTGCAGGATACGTGTCATCGACTATTTATTTTTCAAATGTACTCGAAGGATAAGAAAAGAAGATTCAAGACTAATTTGACCCTCAGCTTGATTCTTCGATTCAACCTAAGGTTCGGGGGCTACTCCATATGGAGTGCGATTTTCCATCGCACCCCATACAAAAGAAGACTTAGAAGCTATTCGGGGCATGAGCACCTCATAGCCTCGATGCAACCAAGAAAGTACTCGAAGAAGACCTTCAAGACGGAGTTTTAGAAGAAACCGAAGACTACTTCAGAAGTACTCAAAATGCCTGCAGTACTCGGCTATGAAGAGCTCGGGGGCTTATCAGGGATAGATCCTCTGGGTACCGCAAGGAAGCTACCCGTGAGGAAAAAGAAGTCTGATTCCTACTAGGATTCCACTATAATCCTATTAGGACTCATACCTTGTAATCCTATTAGGACTCCTATCTTGTAATCCTACTAGAAACCCCGTCCATGTAAAGGAGGGCAGGGATACCTAGATAGGCAGAGAACCAACAGAGAGCAGCCAACAGGCAACTCAACACCCAAGCGCAGGGCGCAATATACAACACCCCAAAATAGGACGTAGGGTATTACGCTACTCTAGTGGCCCGAACCTGTCTAAATTTGTGTCTTGTGTCCTTGCATTCACCTTCAAGTTCCAGATCCTGCGATCCTTCACCAATTAATCACCTACCTTAGGGTATCCCTAGGTAGGCTGACGGTAAAAACACCAACAACACGGGACTGTCCACGTGGCACACTTCTCCTAGGATATGGGATGGGACATGACCCACGCCCTACATCTGTTGTAACTACTCGTAATGCAGTAGGATCACTCGTACAGTAGTTAGACTAGTTAGACACGGTAGGAAACTAATCGAGAAGTACTCGGGTAGTACTCCTGGGCTTGTACCCGACTAGGACTTCCATGTAAACCTGTCCTCCCAGACTATATAAGGGTGGACAGGATCCCCTTGGGGACAATCATCATCAAAGGTAATACAAACCACACAGGACGTGGGGTATTACGCACTCAGCAGCCTGAACCTGTCTAACCCTTGTGTTCCTTTGCACCTTCAAGTTCCTGATCTCGGCGACACTCTACCTACAAACTCACCACCTCGGGGGTATCCCTCGGTGGGCGTGGCGGTAAAACACTGACAGCTGGCGCACCAGGTAGGGGAGTTCATCGAGCATCCACCGGAGAATTCGATGGCATCCTTCAACTTCACCAGCGTTGTGCTTGATGAGGGCACAACCTTCATCTTCGGCTCCTAGATCTGCGTCGCCAACGGTTTGGGTGGCTTCAATTGCCACCTAGCCAACTCCAAGGAGCCGGAGGCCTCTTCATCAACTCCAAGTAGCGATCTTGATGACTTCATCGACAATCTTGACGATATGCTACTTCCCGATCTGGCCCAGCAGATCGAAAAGATGTATGTTTTCAACGCGACTTCCACTCGTGACGCACCAGATCTATTCGGGTTGGATTCAAACCAATCTTGAAAGACCTTACGATCTAAATCCCTCTCTGACTTGGAGGAAGATTTGGATCTGTTGCTCAAGATCAAGGACGTGGGTGCCACCACTAGTCGGGGGGCCCCCATTTTCGACACCTATGTGGCAGAACCGCCTGAATTATTCCAGCTCAAGTGCGCTAGTCATCGCTATATAGCCAATAATAACTCAACGCACTTCAAACGGAACAACCCATTGGTCTGTCGGGTCTTCGCCCGATACAACCACGGTTCAACAGGATCGAAGCAGGTTTACCTCGCACGAAGGCGAGTTTACAATCAAAGTACAGCTCATCAACTTTTAATTTACAGAATCACAAATATTATTACAAACCTTTTTCAAACTTAATGTAACTTATACAAACAGTGTTTAAAATGACAAGCTAAACAGCTTGTCCGAGTTTACAGCGGAAGGAAAATAAATTCGTGACTACACACATCGCGAAGGTTGACACCATGCTCATCCCAAGGCCTGGCGTCACTCAGGAGGGTCACTGCCAGTCGGTGACGGATCCCACTCCACGGACCAGCCAAACGGAACAGAAGTTGGCCATGTAGGGCTATCCGTGGGGTTCTCGAAGGTCATTCCTGAAAGATAGACTAGCAAGACTGAGTATACTAATACTCAGCAAGACTTACCCGGTTCATGGTATACTTAGCCAGGTAACTAGACTCATGAAGGCATTTGCAAGGTTCTAGGTTTAATTTTAGCTGAAAAGCAACAAAGAGTATGATCTACTTTCAAATTTTAGCTTTCAATTTGTACTTGATTAGCCATTCTAGGTAAGCACCTACACTAGACAAGCAAGGTGGAGATTAACATTCATCAAGATTATTCCATTAAAAGTTACACTTCTTACTCTATGTGGCAGAAAGAATAAGCAGTCTCAATTTCCGTGAGAGACGGACGATTCTGAATCGAATTTCAAACCTTGCAAGGCAAACCTAACTCACACGCTTGGAACATCCAAAGATCGTTCCGAAGCAACTGTTTCCCTCATATTCCGGGTTATGGATCAGGGCCACCACAAGCGACTGCAGGACCGTAGGCACACCAATTGTGTAGGACATACGTCTGTAGCGCGACTACATGATCGTACTCCTATCTGCTATGCAGAACGCACTCCCACACGTCGGTGCGTGTGTATAGCAGAAACCAAAATAATCGAGTGGTGGAGACATGTCCATTTGCCGGGCCATTCAGGTACTAGGCTTACCGCTTTACCATATTTCACGGCATGTGGCTAGTACTTTCAAACACTTAGCCACCACTACCACACACTGTGACCTTATCAACTTTTATCAACACAGATGGGGTAACCTTCCGAGTCATGATACTACACATGACCCCGTCCATCATCCTTATAGTGATTGCAGAATAGTAAACAATCAACTCCTATATCACGCGAGTGACAGGAAATCACTCGACTTCTGCCGGTCCTATTAGCGGAGCGTCTATGCAATAAGGACTCGGGTACAATACATCAGATTTCTAGGATTTATGCATCTAGGGTTTCATTTCAACTCCTAGACGTAATGCAAGATATATAATATATAGGTGAAATTGTAATAAATTGAAATACTGGGGTATGCATCAGGGCTTGCCTTCTTGAGTGAGGTTGGGGGTAGGAGTGTTAGAGACTTCCGAACTTTGGTTCGGGGCTTCAGTTAGAGTCTCGGCGATGTTTATCGGGTCTTCAGAAAACCCTTGGTCTTGTTCCAGGACTAGCTCGTAATCTCCATCGTCGAGCGTCGTCGATTCTACATGGTATGCAATGATTTAAGTGAGATGGTGCTTGAGTTAAAGACTTTATTTCACAATAAAGTTGCAATCCAATAAATTAATGAACATAAACTCATGTAACAAGGGGTGGGGTTTCAAACTACCATCTATACTTAGGTCATGTTATTTTAATGAAATTACTTTGAAGTAATTCGATCAGTTTAAATTTTATTTTGAAAACTATAAAGATTCTGATCTTGAATTTTTGTGGATAAGTTTATTTTCAATAAATAAGCTTATGGTGAATTTTTCATAATTTTCTGGAAACAGAAACTAAAACATTTGAATTTTGAATTCAACTTCAAGTTTAAATTCAAACCCTGAGTAAATAGAACTATTAAGTCTTGAAAATTTAATTATGAACTAATTATCAACATATTAAGTTATGGTAAAGAGATTTAATCATAGAAGCTTTAGGAACAAGCTTAATTAAATTTAAACTACTTCAAATTTGATTTGCAAAAGTTTAAAAGAATTTAAAATATAAAATAGTAATAAGCTTGAAACTTTTACACAAGCTCACACATGACCTAAAGATACTACGTACGAAAAATCATATGAAAATAAGTTAGTATGCAAAAGTTATGCATAAAATACCATTTTACTTTAAGTTTAAAATAGATCAAAAAGCATTTAGTTTCAAACCAGACATCATTAACAAAAGTTGTAGTTCCTGAATTCTAGTTTCTAAATGGGTTTGGCAATTTTTGGATTTTTCAACAATTTTCTATGAATTTTACAAGTTAGCTGCTTTGCACACATGAAATAATAACAGGGTTTTGCAGAGAGGCCCCTGGTTTCTTGCATAAGGGACCCTAATACATAAACCTGGATTACTATTGGGTCCTTGCCGGGGGAAGACGACGGCCGTGACGTCTGGCTGGCATGTTCTCACCGGCGGCGAGGGTTTGGCCGGAGAAGAACTGGTCCCACATGATCTACATGATCTAATGTGCTCGCAGGTGGGTGATGTGCACCAAAACAAGCGACGGAGCATGGCCGGCGACGATGGATGGCGGCGGCCGTGGCGGCGCGTCATCGTTCCCGGCGAAGAGCTGGTGAACGTGAGCAGATAAGGCGCGCATGAGCACCGTGAGAGTGTAGTGATGTTATTGCCATGCTTAATTGGGCCGGGGATGGGGCAGAAGGTAGTTGTTGACGGTGGGGTGGACTTCGGGCTCTTACCGGCTGCAATGGCGGCTGGTGTTCTGTGGGCTAGGGCGACGGAGGGTGGTGAAGGAGGGGCGAGATCGCTTAAGGGAGATGACGTGGTGCTGTTGGTGCCCTTGGTCGGGGTGGAGAGGCCCTGCACCGACGGGTCGATGGGAGGCCGAGCGGCGGCGGAGCTCGGAGCTCACCGGCGCTGTGGAGGGTGGTGCTACGGTGCGAGAAACCGAAATTGGACGGGCTGAGAAGTACCAGTGGATCACGGTGATGCTCTAGTGGCACTGGATTGGAGCCTGGGGGTGGCGTGGGTGGCTGACGACGGTGGCCAGGAGACGTGGCGGAGGTCGGGTGAAGGGAGGTGGTCGGAGCAGGAGAAAATGAGCAAAATGTGTGTGTGCAACACAAGAACGAGTGTGCTAGGGGCTCCAGGATGTGCTCAGGATCTAGAACTAGACGTGGTCGAGCGGAAGCAGGAGCTGGCACATCGGCGGCGCGCGTGGCGGCACGGCGAAGCTCGGGTAGCGGCAGGGACAGCGTGTCGTGCGAGGAAGAAGGCAGCGGGGAGGAGTAAGGCGGCGGTCGGCCAAGGAGCGACGCGTGGGATCGCTGGAAAGCAGGAGGTGGCGCTGGGTTGCTGCGATGGCGAGCAGCGGCGAGGGGCGGCTTGGGCGGACAGCCGGGCGGCGTGGCAGAAGCCGGGGCGGCCAGCGCGGGGTCGGGGAAGGCGGCAGCGAGGTAGGAAAGTTCGCATGGCTCGCCTCTGAGCGACTCTGGAGCGGTGGGGCACAGCACATGGCCGGAACAGCGACGGCGGCGCGGCGCTGAGAAGAAACAGAGAAGGAGGGAGGGAGGTAGACGAAAGTGGACCCGGTTGTAATTTTCAGAAAAGTCAAGGACTCCACTGTAATGCTCAAACAACTTTCAAACTCGAGCTCAAATGAAGATGGGCCCAAATGCAAAAGTGTAGGGTTTTTCAAAATCTACAACTTTTCTTTAAGGTTCATTTGCAGATGAGCTAAGGATTTGAAATTTATATGAAACTTAGCAAGGTTTCTAAACTTTATATAAATCCTATTTAAAAACTACACTACATATATATCCTATGTGTAGTTTCACCTATATTTGCGATTTAAACACAAGTTTTTGACTTTTGCAAAACAACCCTCATACATTTGAATTCTACCTTCCATACTTACCCATTTAACACCATAGGACCTTTATTAAATTATAGTTATATAAACAACCCTTTTTTCCTTATCATTTAAATTTTTAAACATACTTTCTCCATATTTTGCACACAACATCATACTAAAATTTAGGGTGTGACAACCTACTCGGACTCCAACGAAGAGTACTCTCCGTGCAGTACTACACCCTCAAGCCGATTCCGAAAAGGACTCGGAGATGAGGGAGCCGCCGCTCGTCGGGTGCCCCCGCCGTTGAAAACCTCTCGCACCCCGACGGCCACACCGAATCATTTTCGGGCAGCCTTCTGGGTTTAACAATCACATCAACGCCGGCAAGGATGTTTCGTGTACTGGAAGGGCTTTGAGCCCTCCGAACTACTCAATTATGAGTCCCGCCTTGTGGCCTTCATGCAGGAACTACCTTTCCAGGAGGGTAGACCCCTCTCTCCCATTGCGGAAGAAGGAGAAAGTAGCATAGAGCTACTTGAGCACAGCCTTAGGGCCAACCACTCGCCGGATCGTCACGTCTGCATGGCATCCATTCGCAACACAAAGGAAGACGAGTTTGACCCCCAGTAGGACAATGAACAACTCGTGAATGTCTCAGCCAATGAGCCCATAGTTGACGCTCCCCAAGATGAAGATGAGGAGCACCGAAGGATCCGGCGGGCAAAGAACACCAAGCGCTTTTAACCAGGCGCAACGCGTAGAATCGTGCCCGCGAACTAAGGGATCTCAACAGCGCTTTCGCAGCAGTTGCGGATCGTGAGTACCATATGCCGATTGGCGCAATCGCAGAAGCAACACTCCTAGCTCAACAACTCCCATCCAATCCTCTGATACAGAGGCTGCAGTACTTGACCTAGCGCTCGTGCAACTCGATGGGCAATATCCACTGTCTTCCACTCGGAATCAACCCTTAAGGTCTGAGCACCATGGTGATACCACGCTGGTCAGTCGCATCCCTGGAGGAGGGCCCAGGAGCTGGAGGAACGACAACCGCCAGCAAAACGAGGGCCACCCGTCCGCGCGTGGCAATAATGAACAAGAGGTACAACAATGCACTCGCAACCAGCATGGGGCAAGGCATCGCGACCAAGATCCACTCACGGCCAACCTCCAGGACATCCCCATGATCGACCTCAGGGAAAAGATCAATGAAGGCCGTGATGCGCGGCTCGTTATTGAAGCAAGGAGAAGGGACCGTATCGGCAGGAGCCACGATGATGACGACAACGACCGTTTCCCCACCTTCACCACTAGCATCACCGACAAGTTGTATCCAAAGGACTTCAAACCAGTCGAAATCCCCAAGTACGATGGTAAGCAGGACCCGCGCTAGTCTATCTGATGCTACTCTGTTGCTATTGAAGTTTTAGGGGGATCCAACTCTACAAAAGCTCTCTACTTCCCGGTGGCCCTGGAGTCTGCACCCTTCACGTGGCTTGAAAGCCTCATGACAAACTCCATCAACTCATGGGAGGACCTCAAGCGGGCCTTCGTCAACAACTTCCAGGGATCCATGATCAGGGCGGGCACTTGCCACAACCTGGCCCAGGTGAAGCAAGAGATGAACGAGACCCTGAGTCCTACACAAGGCGTTTCTTCAAGACACGCGCCACCATCGCCAACATCACCAATGAGGACGTCATTCGTTGCTTCCAAAACAGCCATTTCTCGAAGAACACGTACCACGACTTCAGGCGCAATCGCCCAACTACGGCCGTGGAGTTGTGTGACATGACAGCATGGTGGGCTGACCAGGAAGATGAGGAAAATGACCGCTTTCCCAAGCGCAACCATGACAAGCAAGGAAATGACCACGACCACTTTGACAAAAGCCAGCGGAACCACTCGAGGAACACCCGAAAGCACAAGCCAGACCATGAAGTCGCGGCCGTCGAGTGCAATCCATGTGGCAAGAAGTCGGGGATTAACCAAGCGGATTATGAGCAAGTCATGCATAAATAGTGTCCAATATACCCGAAGTCGCGACACACACTCTTCAAGTGCGTCACCATCCGCAAGTCACTCAATGCACCACCCCTCCCTCAAGGAGGAAAGCGAAAAGATAAGGAAGATGACGAGGGAGGCGACAAGTCAGGGGCTCAAGACTTCCAGGACCAAAGAACGTCATCAACGTCATCTTCGGCGGAGACGGAGGATTCCCCTCCAAGCATGCGCAAAAGTTAACCCTGCGCGAAATACTTTCTATGGAGCCAGCCATGACAAGGCCTCTAAGATACAGCAAGATCCTGATCTCCTTCTCCAGGGACGATCAATGGACCAGCTTTTCCAAGCCAGGAAAATTCCCGCTTGTCCTAGACCCTATCGTGGTGGGCTCACAGCTCACCCAAGTACTCATCAACGGCGGGAGCGGCCTCAACTTGCTCTTCGCGAGTACTCTAAAGAAGATGGGACTATATATCTCCAATATGCTCACTCCCAGCAAAGCTCCTTTCTACGGCATCATCCCGGGTGCAGAAGTACTCGCGGCCACGCTGAAGCTGACCAACACAGATATGGAGATCTCCAACTAGCGGCCCAGCCAGTCGAGGGTTAAAGCCAACACCAGCAACATCGGCATCAAGACCATCCAGCTGCAAGAGGGTGACCCGTCCAAGACAGCTTTGATCGGGGGTGGCCTGGGTGACAAATAGGAAAGTGCGCTCGTTAGCTTTCTTAGAGCTAACCGTAACATATTCGCGTGGAAACTAGCGGATATGCCTGAGGTGCCCAAGGAGTTGATCGAGCATTGCCTAAAAGTCGACCCTAAAGCCACTCCGAGGAAGCAATGACTACAACGCTTCGCCCCCGACAAGAGGGAGGCCATCAAGAAAGAGCTAGCAAAACTATTCACGGCTGGTTTTATTAAAGAAGTGTACCACCCCGAGTGGCTAGATAACCCTGTACTTGTTTTGAAAAAGAATAATAATGAATGGGGTATGTGTGTGGATTATACTGATCTCAATAAACATTACCCGAAGGACCCCTTCACGCTCCCACGCATCGACCAAGTCATCGACTCTACGGCTGGCTGCATCTTGCTCTCCTTCCTCGACTGCTACTCGGGCTATCATCAAATAGCTCTCAAGGAGGAAGACCAGATCAAAACAGAGATCATCACCCCCTTTGGAGCATACGCATACACTATGATGTCATTCAGGTTGAAGAACGTAGGAGCCACCTACCAACGGGCTATCCAACTGTGCCTTGCGGACCAGCTGCATCGCAATGTTGAAGCCTACGTTGATGATGTGGTCATCAAGACCAGATCCCATGATGAGTTCATCTCTGATCTCGAGGAGACTTTCAACAGCTTGCGACAGTTTTGATGGAAGCTTAACCTGACAAAGTGCATCTTTGGCGTGCTTCAAGGCAAACTACTCGGGTTGATTGTAAGTCACCGTGAAATTGAAGCCAACCCGGAGAAGATCAACACCATCACAGCCATAGACGCTCCAAGGATGATCAAGGACGTCCAGAAGCTCACAGGCTACATGGCAGCTTTGAATCGATTCATCTCCCGACTGGGAGAAAGGGGACTTCCGTTCTTCAAATTGCTCAAGCTCAATGACAAGTTCAAGTGGACTGAGGAGGCAAACGAGATGCTACAAGATCTCAAGCAACATTTGCAGTCGCCACCCATCCTGACGGCTCCCCAACCAGGCGAGACCCTGCTACTCTAAATTGCCGTGACTACTCACGTCGTCAGTACGGCAATCATGGTGGAACGACAGGAAGAAGGCTACGCCTTTAGAATGTAGTGACCAGTTTACTTTATCAACGAAGTCCTCTCTGAATCTAAGGTTCGTTACTGTAACGCCCGCGTTTTTACCTTATCTAAATTACAGCACAAATCGCTCACTAGAAAATATTCTTTTGACAAGCTCGGATCAATCCTAAACCCTTACCGTCCAAACCCCTAATCGTCCAAAACATCTCTCGACCTTTCGCCGCCTGACACCCGGATTTGACCGCCATCCTTTTTCTTTTCCTCGACCCCCGCGACGTGCCGCGTGCTCAACCCCGCACTCGCGACCGTCACCGCGAATCCCGCCGACGCATCTTCCCCCCCCCTCGTGCTCGACCTCGCGCTCGCGACCGCCGCCGTAAAATCCGCCGACGCTCCCCCCCTCCTTTTCTCTTTTTCCTCTACCCCTTTTTCCTTTTCCTTTTCCTTTCTCCTTTCTCTGTTCCTACTTCCTGCTCCCCTCGCTCCCCTGCATACGCAGCACGGCACCGAGCAGAGAGCTCAACGCCGGCCACCACCACCGCCCCCGCCCTTTGACGTCTCCACAGGAGCTGCCTAACCCGGCCCTCCTCTGCGCACGCCGTACCCCCTTGCCGTCTTGGCGCTCGCGCTGCCCCTGCGTGCTGCGACGCCGAGCAGTGCCGGCCGCCGCGCGTCGCCTCGCCACGGGCCACCTCCCCCTGCGCCGCACGCCCCCGGGCTGCCCTTCCCCGCTACGCGCCACCACCCCGCCCTGCGCAGCGACGACCAGCGCCACCGGCCGCCCTGCGCAGCAGCACCCCGTAGCACCGCCGCCCCACTGCCATTACTGGCCGCCACCGACCTCCACCGCGCCCCCTCCTTCCTGCCCTCGCCGGCCTACAAATACCCTCCCGCGACGCGCCTCACCACCACCCCAACCTTCCCCGCAACCCCTAGCCCCCTCCCCTGCCTTGCTCCACCGCCGCCGCACGGCCCTCCGCCCGCCGCCCCTAGCCCTCGTGGGCAGGCCGTCTCGTGCCGTCCCAGCTCGGGGTGAGTAGTGGAATGAGTTCCCCTCGCTCCCCTCTCCGTGTAGCCCTGCCCCCGGCCGCCGCCGTGCCCTAGGGCCGCCGGATTTGGTGGCGCCGCCGGCCCCTGTTCCCCCCCCTCTGTTCTAGTAACGAGAGGAAGAAGAAGGGCACAATTGCCCTGAGCCCCCTGCCCTTTTTGCCTATTCCCTTAAGAACCCCACCTCCCCTTAGACCCTTTTTCCAAATAACCCCCCTGCTCATTCTATTTAGAAAAAGAACCCCTCCACTACACAAAATAATTATGGATAGGTCCCTGACCCTTTTTAGAGTACCCTAGGTATTTCCGGAAATTCCAATCAAGCCCTCCCCTCCCAACATTAATTACGAATAGGTCCTTGGACCCTTATTCCTTCCCTAAAACTCCGTTCGGCCTATTATTTTATGCGCCAAAAATCCCCCGTTTGCCCTGAAACTTTACCACGGCATTTCTAGCATAATGACGGCCTTGCCATCAAGAAATCCCCCGGAAATCTTCCTTCTACCATAGTTTCTTAAGTTATTCCTGATTCGGGCTTGTAAATAGAACCTTTAATTCTTTTTCCTTATGGAATGTTTGTTCGTGTGCGCCGTAGATCACGAGGTGACCGAGGGAGAACCAGTCGACGAGCAGTACTGCGAGCAAGAGTCCGAGAACCAGTGCCGTGAGCCCGAACCTGAAGGACAGTACCTCGATCAGGACTTCCCGGAAGGCTTTGTGAATGGCAAGTCCAATCCCATCCTTTGATGCATATTTATCCCAGTTTTATAAATACAACCTATTAGCCTGTTTTATAAAATGCATCGTTTGATTGCAAGACATGGTTGGATAGCCACCCCTTAATTGATATGACCACTCCTTGATGGCCTAGGATTTGCTTCGCTAGACGTTACCTATCGCTAAAGATGCTTATTACCTGTCATCCCCTTGATTATATTTTAAACCATGACCACAAGCGCTTTGCCAAAAACTAAGGGCACAAAGTTTTAAAAAGATAAAATGGGATTTTGAGAAAATAAAAGAAAGGCTTAATCTGGCGAGATGGATGGCGTTTTCTGTGTGAAATGCCACTAGTGTGCTTGTACCTTTGTGGTTGAGCATGGTCGGGAGATGTCCGTCTGGTCAGTATAAGGATGAACTGGGGTGTCATCTTGCCTAACTCATTTATCGTACAACCACTCGACCGTTGTGTGGGCAACGGCTTAGCATAAACCCCACTAGTTGTTCTACTAGCCAAAAAGGAGAGCGGGTGAGTAACGGGAGACCATGGAGAAGGGATACGATCTGTGTGAGTGATATTCCGGTTATGACTTCATTGATGGGTCATTAACCCCATGGTAGCTTCCGTGTTGGCTAGTTAGATTCAGCTAAGGTGGGTAATGGCTTTGTTAGGATCCGCCGCGACATTAAGGTGTTCGTAGCGCGGTACCCTACTTGTGGGTAAAGTGTACAACCTCTGCAGAGTGTAAAAATCTATTCGAATAGCCGTGTCCACGGTATTGGGCGCGTTACGGCATGGTCACTTCAATAGATGTTTCGGGATGATTGGTTTTGTGGCATAGGTTGTTTTGAAAATACTCGGCAGTTGTGCAGTAAGCTACTGTGGACGTCGATGACACTAAAACTTGGATCCTTTGTGCAGGATCAACACTACCTAAGATTCAATTATTATAAAAAATGTTTTGAGAAAGTGCTTTTGTTAAATAAACCCTTGCATGTGAAAAATCTTGCTTTATCGCAAATAGACCCTAATCCCACCCTTGATATAACCGTGCATGATCTCTGTTATCACCCCCTCCGCGGGTGTGGTTGGACTTGTTGAGTACCTTTGTACTCACCCTATATATATATGTGGTTTTCTCAGAGGAAGACCCGGACTACGTGATCGAAAACGACGAATAAGGGTTGTGTCCGCGCCCAACTCTGCCTGTGGTGTTGGCCCTCCGCAAGATGCTTCTGCTAGCGTGTTACTCTGAGCCCGAGCTGGATCCCACGTGGGTCACGCTTTGGTGTATTACCATAGCTATTTTATTACTAGTTATCGTCTGTATCGAGTGCCCGCCTCCTCGGAGGTTTGTACGGTAATGTACCATCTGATGTAATAAATGTGTATCAGCCTCCTGGGACTGATTTGTATATCACATTTAAGTCTCCTTGGATGAGGGGACGCTTCAGTTACCCAACGATTCAGAAAATACTATACGGTATACTCATCTCTTCCAGGAAGCTTCGCCACTACTTTTATGCATACCATATCCTGGTGGTCTCCAACTTCCCATTGGCGGATATCCTCCACAATCGGGATGCTACCGGGTGCATCTCCAAGTGGGCAGTGGAGCTGGGACTACCCTCACACTCCCGATTGGAGAAAGGGGACTACCCTTCTTCAAATTGTTCAAGCTCCATGACAAGTTCCAGTGGACCGAGGAGGCAAACCAGGTGTTGCAAGATCTCAAGCACCATTTGCAGCCGCCACCCATCCTGATGGCTCCCCAACCAGGCAAGAATCTGCTACTCTACATCGCCATGACTACTCATTTTGTCAGTACGGCTATTGTGGTGGAACGCCAGGAGGAAGGCCACGCCTTCGGGGTGCAGCGACCAGTCTACTTCATCAGCGAAGTCCTCTCTGAATCCTAGGTCTCTTACCCGACAATTCAGAAACTACTCTATTGTATACTTATCACTTCCAGGAAGCTCTGCCACTACTTCGACGCATACAATATCTTGGTGGTCTTCGACTTCCCATTGGCGGATATCCTCAACAATCGGGACGCTACCGGGCGCATCTCCAAGTGGGCCGCGGAGCTGGGAGCCCTCACACTCGACTTCAAGCCCTAGACATCCATCAAGTCATAGGCACTGGTCGATTTCATGGTGGAATGGCGAGAAAACCAAGTGGAAGCCCCAACCAACCAGCCAGAGCATTGGGTCATGTACTTTGACGGCTCGTTCAAGCTCGGTGGCGGTGGTGCGGGAGTACTTCTCATCAGCTCGAGAGGAGAACAGCTCAAGTACGTGTTTCAAATACTACTCGAGGTCTCCAATAATGAAGCCGAGTATGAGGCATTATTGCATGGACTACGCCTGGCAGTCTCCCTGGGCATCAAGAGACTACTCGTCTATGGTGACTCTTTACTGGTGGTTCAACAAGTCAACAATGAGTGGGACATCAACAAGGACACTATGGACGCCTACGTTATTGAAATACGCAAGGTTGAGAAAAAGTTCTCGGGGCTGGAAATTCACCATGTGGTTTGCGACAACAATGTGGGCGCGGACGTGCTCTCCAAATTGGGTTTTGATCGAGCTAACATCCCACCGGGAGTTTTCATTCATGAGTTGCACCATCCTTCCATTAGGGCACCAGACTCAAGTACATTGCTCAGGGTCCCAAGGAACCCGACCGAGAGGTCTTGATGATCAAGATCGATTGGAGGGTGGCCTTCATCGACTACATCCAGGAGCACAAACTACCCCCTGGCGTCAATCCAAAAGGTGCTAAAGCTACTCGCATCCTATGGCGTAGCAAAGGGTATGTTCTAGTCGGGGGCAATCTGTACAAGTGTGGATCAGCATGAAGTGTGTAAGCATGGAAGAGGGCAAAGAAATACTCCAAGAGATTCACGAAGGCGTGTGCGGGAACCACGCTGCTTCTCTCACACTAGTCGACAAGGCGTTTCGATCTGGTTTCTACTGGCTGACTGCTTTGGCAGACGCCGAAGCACTCGTTCGTCGGTGCATGAAATGCCAATTCTTTAGGAAACAGCCCCATGTTCCAGCTCATAACCTCATCACCATACCACCCTCATGGCCGTTTGCATGCTGGGGCCTAGATATGATTGGGCCCTTAACAACTGCGCCAGGAGGTTTCACACACGTGATGGTGGCCATCGACAAGTTTACTAAGTGGATCGAGTAAAAGCCAATCGCAACACTCATTGCAGACCGAGTGGTTACTTTCATCTGCGACATCTTACACCGCTTTGGCTTCCCCAACACCATCATCAGTTCTGGGACTTTTGTGAACGCAGCTCCATTGAAATCAAATATGTTCTGGTGGCTCATCCGCGGGCCAATGGCTAGGTTGAGTGTGCCAATGGCTTGATTCTTGATGGATTGAAGAAACGACTCTATGATGAAAATAGCAAAAAGGGCAGCAAGTGGATCGATGAGATCTCATCAGTAGTCTGGGTGCTTTGCACACAACCAAGCAAAGCCATAGGCCGACCTTTCTTTCTCGTATACGGGTTTGAAGCTATACTACTAGCTGACGTGATGTGGAAGTCTCCACGACTGAAGATGTTTGAAGAAGACGAGGCTGACACTACAAGTCATCTCGAGCTTGACTCAGCCGAGGAAATTCGATTCAATGCATTGTTGCAGTCGGCCCGTTACTTACAAGGAGTTCGTTGTTACCTCGACAGGAATGTTCAATGATGCTGTTTCAACATTGGAGATATGGTTCTTTGATGAATCCAGGATGATACTGGTCTACACAAGCTTAACTCACGATGGGAAGAACCTTTCATTATGCACAAGATTACAAGACCTGGATCTTATCGCTTACAGTACCCGGATGGCCAGGAGGTACCAAATTCTTGGAACATTGAACATCTGCGTCGGTTCCATCCTAGATCAACTGGGGACATCTTCTATTGGTGCCTGGTGATTGATACTATCAGTACAACTCCGTTTTACCGGTTTACGACTGGTACTACGCGCAAGTTTACTGAAGGGGCCTCGCTCCCATACTTCCAGTAACTAATTACTAGTTTCTGACTAGTATCTTGGGTTACTGACGGGGCCTTGTGCTTATATTTCCAGTACAACACTGTTTTATTGGTTCAGGACTGGTACTACGCGCAAGTTTGCTGAAGGGGTCTCGCTCCCTTATTTTCCAGTAACATATTACTTGTTTTCGACTTGTACACTATGTTATTGAAGGAGCCTCACTCTCATGACAAGAAGTTTGCTAGTTTACAACTAGTTACACATATGTTCGACTACTTCGACTACTCGTCTTGATTACAATCCTAGTCGGAACTGACTCCGACTAGATGGCTTCATCGACTTCCCAAGCACCAGCGCTACTTGCTCAATGCCTGGACTCGGGGGCTAGCGCCACCATCCTGCTATGACTACTTTATGCTTATGATCTGGTTCCTGGGCTTGATGCGACCAGGCACTCAGCGTGCCTCAAGGACAGCTCTCATGTTTCAACACTAGACGATGTAAAACTACTCGACAATACCCGATCCAAGAGGCTTTTTAAGATTTATCTTGGGAAGTTATTTTGTTAACCATTATTTCTAGGATTTTATTCCGAAATAAGGGGTTTTCATATTATTACCCACAGGTCTTATTTAGTCATTGACTCAGGGAATAAAGATTGATTTAAGAGGTAACTTCCGGCGTTTGTTGGAGACGTAATTTGTTTTACCATTTTCTCAGGGAATTTATCCCGACAAAAGAGGTTTTCAAATTTATTGAACCGATTTTCCCATGTTCACCATCAAATCTTTGTCATCATATATTGCATGCCATGATTATTTGGATCCTTTATTCCAAAACTTGGGGATTTGGATTCAAGGCTCGGGGGCTGCAGGACATGTGTCATCAGTGACTTATTTTTCAAATTTGCTAGAAGATAAGGATAGAAGACTCATGATTAAATTGAACCTCAGCCTGATTCTACGAGTCAACGTAAGGCTCGGGGGCTACTCCATATGGAGTGCGAGTTTAATCGCACCCCATATAAAGAAGAATGGACAACTACTTGGGGCATGAGCATCTCATAGCATAAATGTAGCCAAGGAAGTACTCAGAGGACACCTTCAAGGTGGAGTTCGGGAGAACTCGAAGACGCCTTCAGAAGTACTCGGACGCCTGCAGTACTCGGCTACGAAGAGCTTGGAGGCTTGTCAGACCCGGGCACACGGGACTGTCCACGTGGCACACTTCTCCTAGGATACAGGATGGGACATGACCCACGCCCTACATCTGTTGTAACTACTCATAATGCAGTAGAATGACTCGTACAGTAGTTAAACTACTCGGACACGGTAGGAAACTACCCGAGAACCGACTAGGACTTCCATGTAAACTTGTCCCCCCAGACTATATAAGGGCAGACAGGACCCGCTCAAGGACAATCATCATCAAAGGCAATACAAACAACACAGGACGCAGGGTATTACACACTCAGCGGCCTGAACCTGTTTAATCCTTGTGTTCCTTTGCACTTTCGAGTTCCTGATCTCGGTGACACCCTACCTACAAACTCACCACCTCGGGGTATCCCTCGGTGGGCGTGGCGGTAAAACATCGACAGCAGGAGGCGAGGGATGCTAGGGCTAGTTCAACCGAATTGGTGGTTCGGCCGAACCCTGGCCACCGCCTTTGGCCACTGACTTTGCTTGGGAGATTGGTAAGTGGACCTTATGGCGATTACGGGTGAGCCATGCAGAATTGAGGTGGTTTGCCTTGATTGTGTGCCCATGGATCCTCGTGCTTGTGCGTGATTCGTTGGAGAGGTGTTGCCTTTTATTGAGAGTGTGTTTCCTTGCTCTTGAGGTATGTTTTCTCTCTTTATGGACCTCTGATTGGCCGAGAGTTCGTCGCTAGGATTTGTTTGTGTTTTCATGCATTTTTATCCCAAAATCACCTGCACACATTTTTAGACCAATATCTGTGGAATCTGTTAGATAACGATCCATATTCTAATGTTAGCCCGTGCTTTTATTCCATCTTTATGCAGGATTTGACGATCGAAATCGGTCTGTAATGAGCGTCAACAAGCTCCCCCACACTTAGTTCTTTGCTCATCCTTGAGTGAAGGCTAGGACTAAGGCGGACATGGCTTCTCCTTTTGATATGTCACGTGTGAAAGCATCTAGGCCCCTAATTCGAGTTTTGGTAATTAATGACAACGGTTTGTGGATTAACAATTTCTTTTGAGATAATGAGTACAGGTTGATCCACGGATGAATGAGAGTTAATTGTGAACGTGTGGATTTTTGGAGACGATGAGCAAAGCTTGGGCTCAAGGCAAAGGTATAAAATAGGGTCTTTCTGAATTTTACCGGTCACAAGGCGTTTAGTGGATGAAAAGTGACCGGATTTGTTGGATAGATAGCCGTACTATCAAGAGGGGTCATATACTCGTGCTTGACGGGTCTTTAGTGCCATTTTGCTCAAAATGTCTAGGTGCATGCATGAGGGCTAACAACGCTTTGTCGGGTTTTTTTAAAAAAAACAAGTTAGAGAACTGACTGCTCAAGCACGGACGGTCCGCTCCATGCGAGCGGACGGTCCGCTACCGTTACAGTAGGTCTGGTGGAAATCTCATGTGGCTGGCGGACGGTCCGGCCCACGTGGGCGGACGGTCCGCCACTCTAACTCTTTTTGTTCCAGAAAGGGTGTTCTCTGGTCAGGCTTGTAGTCTGCTCTGCGGACGGTCCGCCGCTGGGGTGCGGATAGTCCGCAAGCCTTTTGATAATTTGAACCAGAAACATTGCTGTCTCTGCTTGATTTTTAAGGATGAACTGCGAACGGTCCGCTCGTTTGGAGCGGACGGTCCGCTGGCTAATTTCAATGTTGTACCAGAGACTGGTTCATCTCTGGTGTTGTGGAACTCTTAACTGCGGACGGTCCGCCAGGTCTGTAATGGCTAGTTCTGACATGCATTTGATGCACTCTGTCTCTCTGGCATATAACGGCGGATGGTCCGATTTTTGAAATTGGACGGTCCGCGATCTCGCAGAAAATAGTGTAACGGCTAGTTTTTGATGGGATGTCTATATATACCCAATGCCTGGCCATTGGATCTTTCTCTTGGCCATTTGGACTGCATTCTTAACACAATAGAGCTAAGACATCCCTCTTTCTCACACACCTGCTAAGGGTTTGCATTTTTGAGAGTGTGAGTGCTTTCTAGTGCATTGCATCAAGAGGTTGAGCTTTGTGGCACTAGGGAATCTTCAAGCAAGGATCATTGGCTTGTTACTCTTGGGAGTTGCTGCTCCCTAGACGGCTTGGAGAAGGTGATTTCGTGGAGCTTCTTGAAGGAGATTGTTGAGGAGCCCCGATTTCGGTTGTGAGAGGTCTTGTGCTCACCTTACCGGAGTGGTGAAGAGCAACTCTAGTGGAATCGAGGTGTGGAGCGGTTCCTTGGTTCAAGCCGGCTCAAGATCAAGAGGTTCTTGATAGAGGAGCGGTTGATTCTTGGAAACCATCTCAACGTGGATTAGGGGTGACCGGCAAGTTATCGACACCACGGGATAAATTTGTGTGTCAAGCTTGGTTATCTCTCTTGCTCACTTCAATTGTTGTTTTATTTTGAGCAATTTACTCTACTAGAGCTTGATTTGTATCTTGTCACCCTAGGTTGCAAACCTTTCTAGAGGTAGTAGTAGCATGACATAGGGCTTTCTTTTGTTATTAATTAAATTTCTCTAGTGTTGTTGTTTTTAGTTTTAAACTGCCTATTCACCCCCCCTCTAGTCGGTGTTCTTTATCCTACAAGTGGTACCAGAGCTAAGTACTCCATTAATTGCGGATTTAACCATCTTGGAGTAGAATAATGACTAGTGATAATGGGATTCATGTTGGGAAGCCACCTTTCTTTGATGGGAACAATTATGATTATTGGAAGACTAGGATGTCGGCTCATATCAAAGCCATGAGTAGAAAGCTATGGAGAGTAGTAAATGATGGATATGTCATTTTGGATTCAAAGAATTTGACACCCCTAGAAGAGGAAAATGAGATGCTAAATGATCAAGGGGTCAATGTGCTCTTTAGTGCTCTTGGTGTGACTGAATTTAATAGAGTCAAGAGTCTCACAAATGCACATGACATATGGGAGAAGCTCATGGAAATTCATGAGGGCACATCAAGTGTGAAGGAGGCCAAGTTATATTTGCTTAAGGGCAATTTTAGTGAATTTACCATGAAGAAGGATGAGAGTATAGCCGAGATGTTCAACCGGCTAAATGACATTGTGAATGACCTCAAGGGACTTGGATTTGAGGTACCGGATGCGGATTTCAACCACAAGTTTCTTAGATGTCTTCCGGAAAGATATGACACTATTGTGACCTTGCTCGTAAGGTCAAATATGAAGACCGCAACTCCCACACAAATATTGGGAGAAGTTCTCACCTATGACATGTTCAAGAAATCTCAAGATGAAGCTCATGGGGGAGAAATTGATATGAAAAAGAAAAGTGTGGCATTCAAAGCTCAAGATAGCAAAAAGGAAGAAGAAAGTGGGTGCCAAGAAGAAGAATTGGATGAAGAGATGGCTCTTTTTGTCAAGAGATTCAATAGAATGATGAACAAGAAGAACTTTGGCAAGAAAGGTCAATCATCAAGAAAAAATCCTTTTGTGGACAAGACTTGCTTCCAATGTGGTGAAATGGGTCATATTAGTGTAAATTGTCCAAACAAGAAGGATGACAAGAACAAGAAGGACATGAAAAATGATAAAAAGAAGAAGAAGTTCATCAAGAAGAAGAAGAATGGTCAAGCTTATTTTGTTGAATGGGATTCCGATGCAAGCTCCGATGATGATGATGATGATGATGATGATGATGATGACAAGCCATCCAAGGGAGTTGCCGGGATCGCCATCAAGGAGGCTCCATCACTCTTCTCCACACCACATTGTCTTATGGCAAAGGGTGGTGCAAAGGTACAACAAGATGATGAACTTGATGAACTTTCATATGATGATCTTGTTGAAATGCTCAATGATACCGATGAATTCATGACTAAAGAAAAGGCCAAGTTAAAGGACTTGAAGTTGAAGTTTTCTTCTCTTCAAGATTCCTATGAGGAGCTAAAGACTTCTCATGAGAATCTCAAAGAAACTCATGAGAAGCTTGAGGAAGCTTACAATACCTTACTTAATCATGAAAGAAAAGCAACATTGAGCATTGGTGTTAGTTGTGATTTAATTGATGATAAACCTTGTGGCTCTAGCTCTACTAGTTCTTTTTGTACCAAAATTGACAACTCATCTTGCAATGAATCTCTTATTATGGAAAATGATTTGTTAAAGAAAGAAGTTACTTGCTTGACTAATGATTCGAGAAAGTGCTATGATAGTAGAGCCATGTTTAATCATTGTTGGGCAAGCCAAAAATTCACCTTGAACAAGCAAGTGTTTGGATACATTCCTAATAAAGGGAAGAAGGCTTTTGTGCAAACCAAAACTACTTTTGTGAAGAGTAGTGGTAAGTCATATTGTGAAAAATGCAAGAAGGTTGGTCATGTTGAGAAGAATTGCACCAATATGAAAGTCATATCCTTTGATTCAAGTTACATTCTTATGAGAAATTCAAATGGCAATGGTAGTGCAAAATTTGTTGGAATATCTATAGATGGTGCTAAAAAGAATGCCATTTGGGTGCCAAAAGTCTTGGTCGCTAATGTTCAAGGACCCAAGAAAGTTTGGGTACCTAAAAGAGTTATCTCTTTGTTGTAGGTGAACTACAAGTTCGGAGGAAGACATTGGGTGCTTGATAGTGGATGCACTCAACACATGACCGGAGATCCAATGATGTTTTTCTCTCTAGATGAGAATGTGGTTGGCTATAGTGATATCATCTTTGGTGACAATAGCCGGGGCAAAGTCAAAGGAGTTGGTACAATTTCAATCTCAAGTGATCATTCTCTTTCAAAAGTATTGTTAGTTGATTCTCTCAAGTTTCTTCTCTTAGCGGTAACTCAACTTTGTGATTTTGGATATATGTGTAGTTTCACTAAAGATGATGTTGTAGTGACTAGCTTGGATGGAAAAAATCACATCTTTACGGGATTTAGATATGAGGATGTATATCTTGTGGATTTTGCTACTAAGGAGGCAAACTTGTCTACATGTTTGTTCACTCAATCATCTTTGGGTTGGTTATGGCATAGAAGACTTGGTCATGTTGGCATGAAACAACTCAACCGACTCATAAAGCATGATTTAGTAGTTGGCTTGAAGAATGTGAAGTTTGAAAAAGATAAGTTATGTAGTGCATGTCAAGCCGGAAAGCAAGTTGCAAATGCTCATCCCACTAAGAGTGTCATGTCAACCAAGAGACCATTGGAATTATTGCATATTGATTTATTTGGTCCTACAACATATAGAAGTATTGGTGGAAATTGCTATTGTCTTGTGGTAGTGGATGATTACTCAAGGTATACTTGGGTTTTCTTTCTTCATGACAAAGCCGATACTTATGACATATTCAAGAAATTCTTGACAAGGGCCGAAAATGAATTTGAACTCAAGGTGAAGAAAGTGAGGAGTGACAACGGAAGTGAATTTAGAAACACAAGAATTGAAGAATGGTGTGATGAGAAAGGAATCAAGCATGAATTTTCAACCAAGTACACTCCGGAACAAAATGGTCTTGTTGAGCGGAAAAATAGAACCTTGATTGATATGGCAAGATCAATGCTCTCCGAGTACAACATTTCCGATAGCTTTTGGGCCAAAGCAATCAACACGGCTTGCCATGCGTCTAATAGATTGTATTGCCATAGATTTCATAACAAGACCCCATATGAGTTGCTCATTGGAAGGAAACCAAATATATCATATTTTAGAGTGTTTGGTTGCAAATGCTATATTCTCAAGAAGGGAACTCGGTTATCAAAGTTTCAAAGCAAATGTGATGAGGGTTTTCTTCTCGGGTATTCATCTTGTAGCAAGGCTTATCGGGTCTACAACAAAACACATGGCATTTTTGAAGAAGCATATGATGTTGAGTTTGATGAAACAAATGGGTCTCATAATGAACTAGAAAATCTTGATGATGTGAGAAGTGATGGTTTAAGAAATGCAATGAAAAATATGTCAATTGGTGATGTTAGACCAAGAGAAGAAGATGAAGATGATGATGGTCATTCTATCTCTATTAGAGTTAATCCTTCAACTTCTATCTCAAATGATCAAGCACAACAAATTGTACAAGATTCTAGTAATGACGATTCTCAAGTACAAGATCGAGTTGGTTCATCAAGTGCACCTTCTCCATCAACTAAAGAACCCATTGTTCCTCAAAGAACTCATCATATTCTTGCAAAGGATCACCCCGTGGATCAAATTATGGGTGATATTAGTAAGGGTGTCTAAACTCGATCTCGCATTGCTTCATTTTGTGAACATTATTCCTTTGTATCTTTTCTTGAACCTAACTGTGTAGATGATGCTTTGAGAGATCCGGATTGGGTGAATGCTATGCATGAAGAATTAAATAATTTCACCCGGAATCAAGTTTGGGATCTAGTTGAGAGGCCTAGAAATTATAATGTCATTGGCACTAAATGGGTTTTTAGAAACAAGCAAAATGAAGATGGATTGGTTGTGAGAAACAAGGCAAGATTGGTGGCTCAAAGCTTCACTCAAGTCGAAGGTTTGGATTTCGGTAAAACTTTTGCCCCCGTTGCTAGACTAGAAGCTATTAGAATCTTATTAGCTTATGCGTGCTCACACAACATAAAACTTTTTCAAATGGATGTGAAAAGTGCTTTCTTGAATGGCAAGATTAGTGAACTTGTTTTTGTTGAGCAACCTCCCGGTTTTGACGATCCCAAGAAGCCAAATCATGTATACAAGCTCTCTAAAGCACTTTATGGTTTGAAGCAAGCTCCACGAGCTTGGTATGAAAGATTGAGGGACTTTCTTATTTCTAAGGGATTCAAAATAGGTAAGGTTGACACTACCTTGTTCACTAAAACAATTGGTAAGGATTTGTTTATTTGTCAAATTTATGTTGATGATATTATCTTTGGTTCAACTAACCCAAGTTTTTGTGAGGAATTTGGTGAAATGATGTCTAGGGAATTTGAGATGTCCATGATCTGTGAATTGAGTTTCTTTCTTGGACTTCAAATCAAGCAACTCAAGGAAGGCACCTTTGTGTGTCAATCAAAATATGTGAAGGATATCTTGAAGAAATTTGGCATGGAGGATGCAAAACCAATCAAGACTCCTATGGCCACCAATGGGCATCTCGACCTAGATGAGGGAGGTAACCCGGTTGATCAAAAGCTTTACCGTTCTATGATTGGTAGTTTGCTTTATTTGACCGCATCTAGGCCCGATATCATGTTTAGTGTTTTGTAACACCCTAAGGTAATTTCCTTGAATTTTAATGAATTTATTTGGGCTTAAATAAATTTCCAGGGTTTACTCTAATATATCTCGCATTAAAAGTAATTTTATAACGCAAGTAATTAAAATTCATTATAGGATCAACTTGCTTGTGCATTCATGCTGGAGCATTGTTTTATTTGTGTTGAGTTGTAGGGTTTGAATTCAAATTTATTTGAATCCAACTAGATTTGTTTGAATGGTTAGAGTATAAAAAAAAAGAAAAGGAAGGAAACAGGAAGGTAGGTCAGTCATTCCTTCTATTCTCAGCCATTCTTCTATTCTCAGCCATTCCTTCTATTCTCAGCCATTCCTTCTATTCTCAGTCATTCCTTCTATTCTCAGTCATTCCTTTATTCTCAGTCATTCCTTCTATTCTCAGTCATTCCTTCTATTCTCGGTCATTCCTTCTATTCTCAGTCATTCCCTCAACCTGACCCCACCTGTCGGTGACCATCCCCTTCCTTTCCTTCTTCTTCCCCACGCCGGCTTCCTCTATTCCGCCCCGCCGTGCCGTCGCTGTACGTGGCCCCGCTCCACCCCGTAACCGAGCACGAGCCCATCGGCCAGTCGCCCGTGCGCGCCCTCCTTCCAGAAGTTTCTTTCCCCGAGCCAGGATCACGCCGAGCGGTTGCACGATCCGCTTCTCCCGCGCGGATCACGACCGCAATCCCCACCGGGGCACGCACGCCCAAACCACCGGCCTCTTCCTTATTTGGCCCCTGTAACTTTTCCCTTAAACCCTCCTTGTGCCCTACCGCCGCACTGCAGCCACCCGAATCCCCAGCACCACCGGCCGCTTGCTCCGCCGTGCAGCACCTCTGCTCCGCCGCGGACCCATCGCTCCGCCGCACCCCAGCCCCGGCCAAGGCCGCGGCAGCTCCGCCTCGCCGCCTGGAAGCTCTCCGAGGCATCCTCCCTCAACTCCAGCCCGGCACGCGCTGGGATTTTTCCAGAACGCCGCCGCGGGTAAGTCTACCCGCCGCTGCAATTGCTCGCCGCCGGTGCCGCACCGGTCCCGCTGATCCCTCCGCCGGCTTCGCAGGAGCACCACACGTCGATCCGTGGAGTCTAGGAGCCTGGGGCACCCCTGCATCGACCTCCTCCACGAGCCTCGCCGCGACCGCCGCCCGAACCTCGCCGTCGACCCCTCTACGTCGGCGTTTCTCCCGTTTCCAGGGCTCGGTAAGCACCAGCTCGCTCCCCTGGTTCTCTTGCGTTAGTTTGGATAGGCCATGGTCCCCCTGGAGCCGTAGAACGCCGTCACCAGCGTGCGCCGCCGTGCAGACCCGCCGTCCCCGCGAGCCCAATCAGATCGGACCAGTCCGATCCAGATCGGACCGTCGGAACCCCGTTGTTCAGATCGGACCGTCCGACCGGAATGCGTCCGAACCGTTCGATTTAGATCAAACCGCCCAGATTAGAAGCCGCATACCCCTTCAGCCATGGTAGTTTTGTTAAAGAGCCCCTGCCCTTTTGAGGAATTAACCCGCCGTCCATCTCTAGTTCAAAAGTATTCGCAGACAGGTCCTTTCCTTCCATTTTGACCCCTGAGCTTCCTGGAATTAGTGCCCGCAGTCCATGCCTTGTGTTTTCATGTGTTAGCCCCTGCGTCTAGCCTTTAATTACATTTAGGTCCCTGGTTTTAGCCCAGAACCCCCTGAAAGTTCTGTTTTTCCGCAGTTTAGGTCCCTGGTTTTAGCCCAGAACCCCCTGAAAGTTCTGTTTTTCCGCAGTTTAGTTCCTGGACCTGGTTTTAAGCGTAGATTTCACGTCTTAGCTCCGTTTTAGGTGTTCTTTATATCCACGCGATCGTTGTAACGCGTAGAATAGTTCTAGCATAGTCTTGTGTGTTGTTTCTATGTAATGTTGTACTGTTTCTTATATTTTGGTTCTCAATTACATGTATGTGTATGTGCTGTACCGTGTTGTGGCGTTGCGATCGTGAGTAGACGCGGAGCCTTTGGACCAGTACCAGGAGCCACCCTCTTCTAAGCAGTTTGAGCAGCAGCAGGAGGCTTTCGAGGAAGGCAAGTATAACATGAACATCCTATCACTTTTAAGTACAATTTCATACTGCATTTTTAATACTGTATGCCTATAAGGACTTTCCTAGCCACTTTATATCCTTTATATATATCCTTTGGGTTGCATTTTGGTTAGTTGTGCTAGGTTGCTGCGCTATAACATATCTTGGTCCTTTTTAATTAATTTGATTAATGGTCTTATGCAACTTCATTCTGGAGTCGACCCTCTGTGCTGTGTGCTTGAGTGGTTTGTGCGTCCTTAAAATATGTTTTTATTAGAAACTTGGTTTAGGGGGCCAGCACAGTGCTTAGTGCTTGGTTGGCCACTCTCCATAAGGACCGGTTCATAGAGCGACAACCTGAGACAACCGCGCAACCACAAGACTGGAATGGGATGGTCTTGACTTACTAATTAGGTTATGTTGGTTCGGGAGTAACTTACCTGCGTGGGCAAGAGGGGTGGTAAGCTTCAATGGTCCCTGCTCCTCCGGCTTGGTCTGTGCTGTGTGTCTTGTACCCCCGGAGGTGGGCTCCATCGTCGCTGATCCAGAATGCTTAGCGGTTACACCTTACCAATGTGATCCTTTGTAACGGTCTCGTAGTGTGCTTGCTAGCCATCTCACCTAAGGAAGTGTGATGAACAACTAGCGTAGCTCACGACTTGTGGGTAAAGTTGTGCAACCTCTCGAGAGTGTAAAACTGATATATCAGCTGTGCTCATAGTCATGAGCGGCCCAGATCCTCCTTTTGATTAGTGGGGTTATCAACCTTTGATTAGGGAGATTCCCCGGGTGGTTTTGGTTTGGATGGTTCTCAGTAGTTCTTAATTGATACTGATTAATCTCTTATGCAACTTGGGTTATGGTAACTCATCCACTGTAGTAAATAGTTTTAATAAAATTTGTCAAGACTAAAAGCTACTGCAGTCGAGTCAGCTAACCTTAGAGCCTCATAGTTTGTGTTATACTTGTTGAGTACTAGTTTGTACTCACACTTGCCTCTCTACTTTCCTGTTCTATTTTGGATATCTTCAACTGCTGCTCAGTGCCCGGCAACGTGGAGGACTACGTCAGCGGCTTCGACGACTTCTAGGCGTTTGTCTCCCAGTCGACGTCCCTGTGGCGCCCAGCTCTTCATGTATTCATTTTACGGTTCCGTATTCCTTGAACTGATTCTTGATTCAGTTGTAATAAAGATATTCATTTTATAATTTATACGCTTTTATTCGTGACATGTGTTGTGATATCTTGATAATCTGTTGTATATATGCGTGACTTGATCCTGGCGCATATATGATTGCTCGATTTATGTTCTTATAAATCGGGTGTGACAGATTGGTATCAGAGCCATGTTGACTGTAGGACGAAGCCTAGATAGAAATGGTCGAGTTTAGGGATTTTCTTCCGCTTGCTCTGCTTCCGCAAAACCCAAACATTCGTTTCTACTTCTACTGCTTGAGTCTTAAGTCCTTGATATGCTATCTCTCTCCGGTCCTTTCTGAGAAATAGCTTGAGTTTTCCGTAGACGTTGGCCTGAGTCACCTAATATTGTAATCTATAAGCTTAGGTTGTCCCGATAAAAAATATACACTAGAACGAGTGTGTTAGTCGAGTGGTGTGATAAACTCGACTAAGTTGTGAACATTGAATGGTTGTTATTGTGCAAATGTATGATTTGGATCTTTGGTTGATTGCATAGTTTAGTAGTTAAATTTGTTCATGCAAATCGACCCTAACCCAACTTGAACTAAATAATAAAAAAAAATGAGTTAGAACGTTGGGGGTAAAACCTATATTCTTTTCTTTCTGTCATATCCTTCCGAAGTTTCATTTCCGCAGCTGCACAATATTTCTTTCTCAAAAAATTTCATTTGTTGCAATTAGATGGTGAACACCAGGTGCACCGGTTCCGGTTCTGACCAGCAGGAGCAGAACAACCAGAGTACTGGTCAGCCGTTGCCGATGCCGCCACCACTGACCCCGGAGCAGTTCTTCCAGCTCCAGATGCAGATGATGGCTACCCTGAACAATACGGTTCAGGCTCTGCAGCATATCCACGCTCAGCCACCGCCTCCACCGCCGCCTCAGCCCCGTGATCGGCGTGCGAATTTCCTGAGAGGTCATCGTCCGACCTTCTCTCACGCCACGGACCCACTCCAGGCGGACGACTGCTCCGTTCGGTGGAGCGCCAGTTGGTTGTTGCGTAGTGCGACGATCGTGAGCGAGTCCTTTACGCAGCAGGGCAGCTGCGAGGCTCCGCTCTCGACTGGTGGGAGTCCTACCCGGCTCAGGACCGCGACTCTCTCACCTAGGTCCAGTTCCGTGAGCGCTTCAGGAACCATCACATTCCTAAGGGGATTATGAAGATGAAGCAGAAGGAGTTCCGCGCCCTTAAGCAGGTAAAAAAAAATTGAAGGGAATTCTCTGCAATTTCTTTTGAGCTTGATCTATCCTTGATCTCCTTCGTAAACCTGACAAATTGAGCGATTTCTACGCTTGTTATCTGTGTTCGTTATTTTAGGGATCTATGACAGTGACGGAGTACCGTGACCGTTTCCTTCAGCTTGCCCGCTATGCCCCTGCTGACGTCGCCCTTGATAGCGACAAGCAAGAGTACTTCAAGGAGGGACTGGATGATCACATCCAGTATGCGCTGCTGAACCACCGCTTTGACAACTTCAACCAGCTGGTTGATGCGGCCCTCAACACCGAGCGTAAGCGCCGGGAGATTGAGGATAAGAAGAGCAAGATGGCTTCATCCTCTTCGGGCAGCAACACTCGTCCCCGCTATCAGCATCCATCACCGCAGCAGCAGAGGCCGCCCCAGCAGTACCAGAAGCGGCAGCAGTTTTCGCCTCGTCCTCAGCAGCAGCAGCAGGCGGGGCAGGGTCAGAGGCTTCCAGCACCTCCGGCTCCACCAGCTCCGAGGCAGGGAGTGCCTACTCCTCCTGCCGGACAGCAGGCCGCTGCATTTCCGTGAGTGTGCTTCCACTGCGGCGAGCCGGGGCACTACGCCAACGTCTGTCCTCGGAAGGCGCAGGCAGGACAGCAGGGGCGTGCAGCACCGCCCAAGGCCCCAGCTCAGGGTAGGGTGAACCACGTGACGGCCGAGTCAGCGGCCGAGGCTCCTAACGTGGTTATTGGTACGTTCATGGTCAACACCCATCCTGCTACAGTGCTTTTTGATACTGGTGCTACGCATTCTTTTATCACCCAGTCTTTTGTTGAGCATCATGGTATTCCTACTAGCACATTAAAGAGGTGCATGTTAGTATCTTCACCGGGAGGGCAGTTGAGGTCTCATATCTTCTGTCCCAGAGTCAGTGTGGCCATAAGGGGGGTAGATCTCAATGCAAATCTGATGGTGCTAGACACCAAGGGCATTGATGTGATCCTCGGGATGGAGACTCTTGCCAAGTGGGGAGTCCGGATAGATTGTGCTCAGAGGACTGTTCTTCTGTCAGCACCGGATGGTCAGGAGGTCACTGTTGGAGCTACAGAGCCTTCTGGATTTCTTCATCAGATGGAGGCTAGACCCACGGATGGTATTCGCGTGGTGTCTGAATTCCCGGATGTCTTTCCGGATGATTTGCCAGGTATGCCGCCTGATCGCGACATTGAGTTTTCCATTGATCTCTTGCCTGGCACAGCTCCTATTGCTAAGCGGCCCTATCGTATGGCACCTGTTGAGCATGAGGAAGTTAAGAAGACCATTGACGAGTTGCTAGCCAAGGGCTATATCCGTCGTAGTTTCTCTCCTTGGGCTTTTCCTGTATTGCTCGTAGAGAAGAAGGATGGCGCGAAGAGGATGTGCGTCGATTATCGGGATCTGAATGCAGTCACTATCAAGAACAAGCATCCATTGCCTCGTATTGAGGATCTCTTCGATCAGCTTCAGGGTGCTTGTGTATTCTCGAAGATTGATCTGCGTTCGGGTTATCATCAGCTGAAGATTCGTCCTAAGGATATCCAGAAGACGGCATTCACTTGCAAGTATGGGCTATACGAGTATACGGTCATGTCCTTTGGCTTGACCAATGCTCCGGCTTTCTTCATGCATCTGATGAACAAGGTTTTCATGGATTATCTGGACACCTTTGTGGTGATATTCATTGACGATATCCTGATATATTCCAAGTCAGAAGCAGAGCATGAGAAACATCTGAGGCTTGTGTTGCAGAGGCTCAGAGAGCACAAGCTGTATGCTAAGCTCAGCAAGTGCGAATTCTGGATTGACGAGGTTCCTTTCCTCGGTCATGTGATCTCCAAGGGAGGTATTGCTGTGGACCCCGGGAAGGTGAAGGATGTGCTTGACTGGGTTATACCACAGACGGTGAAGGAAGTCCGCTCTTTTCTGGGCTTAGCTGGATATTATCGGAGGTTCATCGAGAATTTCTCCAAGATTGCGAAGCCTTTGACTTCCTTGCTAGAGAAGAGTGTGGATTTCTGTTGGACTGATGAGCGTCAGAAAGCCTTCGAGGAGCTGAAGAAGAGGCTGACTACGGCGCCAGTCCTTACTCTGCCAGACCAGAGCAAGAGGTTCACAGTGTATTGTGATGCTTCGAGGGATGGTCTTGGTTGCGTCCTGATGCAGGAAGGCAGAGTGATAGCTTATGCTTCGCGGCAGTTGCGTCGGCACGAGCTGAATTATCCCACTCATGATCTGGAGTTAGCTGCAGTTGTGCATGCTCTGAAGATATGGAGGCATTACTTGTTTGGGCAGAGGTGTGATATTTACACCGATCACAAGAGCCTCAAGTATATTTTCACTCAGAGTGAGCTGAACATGCGGCAGCGAAGATGGCTAGAGTTGGTCAAGGATTATGACCTTGAGATTCACTATCATCCGGGCAAGGCCAATGTTGTAACAGATGCCCTGAGCAGGAAGAGCTATGTTAACATGGCCGTGGCTTTTCAGATGCCTCAGGAGTTATGTGAGGAGTTTGAGTAGTTGAGCCTGGGTTTCTTGCATCACACCTCGGGTACATCATTCGAGGCAGAACCCACGTTAGAGGCAGAGATCAGGCAGCATTAGAAGGAAGATAAGAAGCTGCAGGAGATTCGTGAGTTGCTCAAGATTGGCAAAGCCACTCATTTCAGAGAGGATGATCAGGGTACCTTGTGGTACAAGGGTCGTATATGTGTGCCGGATGTAGCAGATCTCAGGAAGTTGATTCTGAGTGAGGCTCATGATACGGCATATTCCATCCATCCAGGCAGCACGAAGATGTATTACGACCTGAAGGAACGATTCTGGTGGTATGGAATGAAGTGTTCCGTTGCGGAGTACGTGGCTATCTGTGACACTTGTCAGCGTGTCAAGGCAGAGCATCAGAGGCCAGCAGGTCTGTTGCAGCCGTTGAAGATTCCAGAGTGGAAATGGGAGGAGATCACTATGGATTTCATCGTTGGCTTTCCTCGTACTCAGAAAGGGTACAACTCCATATGGGTAGTAGTGGATCGGTTGACGAAGGTTGCTCACTTCATTCCGGTGAACACTACTTACTCCGGCGCTAGACTCGCAGAGTTGTACATCTCCAGGATCATCTGTCTGCATGGTGTTCCAAAGAAGATCATATCTGATCGAGGATCTCAGTTCACTTCACGGTTCTAGGAGCAGCTGCATGATTCGTTGGATACGAAGCTGCGCTTTAGTACCGCTTATCATCCTCAGACAGATGGGCAGACAGAAAGAACCAACCAAGTGTTGGAGGATATGCTTCGAGCCTGCGCTATCCAGTATGGTACCAGCTGGGATAAATGCCTGCCGTATGCGGAGTTCTCATATAACAACAGCTATCAGGCCAGTCTGAAGAAATCTCCTTTCGAGGCCCTGTATGGCCGGAGTGCAGGACTCCGTTGTATTGGGATCAGATTGGCGAGAGGCAGGTATTCGGTCCGGATATTGTTGAGGAGGCCGAACAGCTGGTACAGCAGGTGCGAGAGAACCTGAGGGTCGCTCAGACTCGTCAGAAGAGCTACGCGGATGTTCGTCGTCGAGATCTGACCTTTGCAGTAGGTGATCATGTGTACCTGAAGGTCTCGCCGATGAGAGGAATCCGCAGGTTTAATGTGAGAGGGAAGCTAGCCCCTCGATACATTGGTCCGTTCAGGGTGTTGGAACGGAAGGGTGAGGTGGCATATCGTTTGGAGTTGCCTCTCAATCTCTCAGGAGTGCACGATGTGTTCCACGTATCTCAGCTGAAGAAGTGCTTGAGGGTGCCAGAAGAGCAAGCACCGATAGAAGGGTTAGATGTGCAGGAGGATCTGACTTACGTCGAGCATCCGGTAAAGGTTCTCGAGATTTCTGAGAGAGTTACCAGGAATAAGAAAATCAAGATGTGCCGTGTTCAGTGGAGTCATCACACAGAGGATGAAGCTACTTGGGAGCGAGAAGATGAGCTAAGGAAGACATACCCCAATCTCTTTGCTAGCTAGCCTATTCGAATCTCGGGATGAGATTCCTGTAAGGGGGGTAGGTTTGTAACACCCTAAGGTAATTTCCTTGAATTTTAATGAATTTATTTGGGCTTAAATAAATTTCCAGGGTTTACTCTAATATATCTCGCGTTAAAAGTAATTTTATAACGCAAGTAATTAAAATTCATTATAGGATCAACTTGCTTGTGCATTCATGCTGGAGCATTGTTTTATTTGTGTTGAGTTGTAGGGTTTGAATTCAAATTTATTTGAATCCAACTAGATTTGTTTGAATGGTTAGAGTATAAAAAAAAAGAAAAGGAAGGAAACAGGAAGGTAGGTCAGTCATTCCTTCTATTCTCAGCCATTCTTCTATTCTCAGCCATTCCTTCTATTCTCAGCCATTCCTTCTATTCTCAGTCATTCCTTCTATTCTCAGTCATTCCTTTATTCTCAGTCATTCCTTCTATTCTCAGTCATTCCTTCTATTCTCGGTCATTCCTTCTATTCTCAGTCATTCCCTCAACCTGACCCCACCTGTCGGTGACCATCCCCTTCCTTTCCTTCTTCTTCGCCACGCCGGCTTCCTCTATTCCGCCCCGCCGTGCCGTCGCTGTACGTGGCCCCGCTCCACCCCGCAACCGAGCACGAGCCCATCGGCCAGTGGCCCGTGCGCGCCCTCCTTCCAGAAGTTTCTTTCCCCGAGCCAGGATCACGCCGAGCGGTTGCACGATCCGCTTCTCCCGCGCGGATCACGACCGCAATCCCCACCGGGGCACGCACGCCCAAACCACCGGCCTCTTCCTTATTTGGCCCCTGTAACTTTTCCCTTAAACCCTCCTTGTGCCCTACCGCCGCACTGCAGCCACCCGAATCCCCAGCACCACCGGCCGCTTGCTCCGCCGTGCAGCACCTCTGCTCCGCCGCGGACCCGTCGCTCCGCCGCACCCCAGCCCCGGCCAAGGCCGCGGCAGCTCCGCCTCGCCGCCTGGAAGCTCTCCGAGGCATCCTCCCTCAACTCCAGCCCGGCACGCGCTGGGATTTTTCCAGAACGCCGCCGCGGGTAAGTCTACTCGCCGCTGCAATTGCTCGCCGCCGGTGCCGCACCGGTCCCGCTGATCCCTCCGCCGGCTTCGCAGGAGCACCACACGTCGATCCGTGGAGTCTAGGAGCCTGGGGCACCCCTGCATCGACCTCCTCCACGAGCCTCGCCGTGACCGCCGCCCGAACCTCGCCGTCGACCCCTCTACGTCGGCGTTTCTCCCGTTTCCAGGGCTCGGTAAGCACCAGCTCGCTCCCCTGGTTCTCTTGCGTTAGTTTGGATAGGCCGTGGTCCCCCTGGAGCCGTAGAACGCCGTCACCAGCGTGCACTGCCGTGCAGACCCGCCGACCCCGCGAGCCCAACCAGATCGGACTAGTCCGATCCAGATCGGACCGTCGGAACCCCGCTGTTCAGATCGGACCGTCCGACCGGAATGCGTCCGAACCTTTCGATTTAGATCAAACCGCCCAGATTAGAAGCCGTGTACCCCTTCAGCCATGGTAGTTTTGTTAAAGAGCCCCTGCCCTTTTGAGGAATTAACCCGCCGTCCATCTCTAGTTCAAAAGTATTCGCAGACAGGTCCTTTCCTTCCATTTTGACCCCTGAGCTTCCTGGAATTAGTGCCCGCAGTCCATGCCTTGTGTTTTCATGTGTTAGCCCCTGCGTCTAGCCTTTAATTACGTTTAGGTCCCTGGTTTTAGCCCAGAACCCCCTGAAAGTTCTGTTTTTCCGTAGTTTAGGTCCCTGGTTTTAGCCCAGAACCCCCTGAAAGTTCTGTTTTTCCGCAGTTTAGTCCCTGGACCTGGTTTTAAGCGTAGATTTCGCGTCTTAGCTCCGTTTTAGGTGTTCTTTATATCCACGCGATCGTTGTAACGCGTAGAATAGTTCTAGCATAGTTTTGTGTGCTGTTTCTATGTAATGTTGTACTGTTTCTTATATTTTGGTTCTCAATTACATGTATGTGTATGTGCTGTACCGTGTTGTGGCGTTGCGATCGTAAGTAGACGCGGAGCCTTTGGACCAGTACCAGGAGCCACCCTCTTCTGAGCAGTTTGAGCAGCAGCAGGAGGCTTTCGAGGAAGGCAAGTATAACATGAACATCCTATCACTTTTAAATACAATTTCATACTGCATTTTTAATACTGTATGCCTATAAGGACTTTCCTAGCCACTTTATATCCTTTATATATATCCTTTGGGTTGCATTTTGGTTAGTTGTGCTAGGTTGCTGCGCTATAACATATCTTGGTCCTTTTTAATTAATTTGATTAATGGTCTTATGCAACTTCATTCTGGAGCCGACCCTCTGTGCTGTGTGCTTGAGTGGTTTGTGCGTCTTTAAAATATGTTTTTATTAGAAACTTGGTTTAGGCGGCCAGCACAGTGCTTAGTGCTTGGTTGGCCACTCTCCATAAGGACCGGTTCATAGAGCGACAACCTGAGACAACCGCGCAACCACAAGACTGGAATGGGACGGTCTTGACTTACTAATTAGGTTATGTTGGTTCGGGAGTAACTTACCTGCGTGGGCAAGAGGGGTGGTAAGCTTCAATGGTCCTTGCTCCTCCGGCTTGGTCTGTGCTGTGTGTCTTGTACCCCCGGAGGTGGGCCCCATCGTCGCTACCAATGTGATCCTTTGTAACGGTCTCGTAGTGTGCTTGCTAGCCATCTCACCTAAGGAAGTGTGATGAACAACTAGCGTAGCTCACGACTTGTGGGTAAAGTTGTGCAACCTCTCGAGAGTGTAAAACTGATATATTAGCTGTGCTCATAGTCATGAGCGGCCCAGATCCTCCTTTTGATTAGTGGGGTTATCAACCTTTGATTAGGGAGATTCCCCGGGTGGTTTTGGTTTGGATGGTTCTCAGTAGTTCTTAATTGATACTGATTAATCTCTTATGCAACTTGGGTTATGGTAACTCATCCACTGTAGTAAATAGTTTTAATAAAATTTGTCAAGACTAAAAGCTACTGCAGTCGAGTCAGCTAACCTTAGAGCCTCATAGTTTGTGTTATACTTGTTGAGTACTAGTTTGTACTCACACTTGCCTCTCTACTTTCCTGTTCTATTTTGGATATCTTCGACTGCTGCTCAGTGCCCGGCAACGTGGAGGACTACGTCAGCGGCTTCGACGACTTCTAGGCGTTTGTCTCCCAGTCGACGTCCCTATGGCGCCTAGCTCTTCATGTATTCATTTTACGCTTCCGCATTCCTTGAACTGATTCTTGATTCAGTTGTAATAAAGATATTCATTTTATAATTTATACGCTTTTATTCATGACATGTGTTGTGATATCTTGATAATCTGTTGTATATATGCGTGACTTGATCCTGGCGCATATATGATTGCTCGATTTATGTTCTTATAAATCGGGTGTGACATGTTTGCATGTGTGCACGATTTCAAGCCGCACCTAGAGAATGTCATTTGACTGCCGTCAAAAGGATTTTGAGATATTTGAAATATACTCCTAATATTGGTTTATGGTATCCCAAGGGTGCTCATTTTGATATGGTTGGATTCTCGGATTCGGATTATGCGAGGTGCAAAGTTGATAGGAAGAGCACTTCCGGTGGTTGTCAATTTCTTGGTAGGTCTCTTGTTTCTTGGTCTTCAAAGAAACAAAATTCCGTGGCTCTTTCAACCGCCGAAGCGGAATATATTTCGGCCGGAAGTTATTGTGCACAATTGTTATGGATGAAGCAAACTCTTCTTGACTATGGTGTGAAGTTTGATGAAATTCTCTTGTTGTGTGATAATGAAAGTGCCGTGAAGATTGCTACTAATCCGGTTCAACATTCAAGAACCAAGCATATTGATATCCGCCATCATTTTCTTAGAGATCATGTGAACAAGGGTGATATCAAGATTGATGGTATTGGCACGGATGATCAATTAGCCGATATATTTACTAAACCTTTGGATGAATCTCGGTTTTGCAAGTTATGAAATGAGTTAAACATCATTGACTTCTGAAATGTGGCTTGAAAACTAGCACATGTGGCATATGGTTCTTCCATGCTTTCTTTGTTTCATTTTTCTGAATTTTTGAGGGATTTTTGAGCCATTTATGAGTTTTCATGATTTCACTCGATTTATTTTTGAATTCTTGTTATAACTTGCTCATATGAGATTTTGGAAGGTTTTCATGCAAGATTTGAGATTTTTAGATTTTTATATGAGCAATGATCCCATATTGAAGTTGGAATTGTGAAAGTTGGCAAAATTCTGAACAGAATGAAATTTGGTACAGCGGACGGTCCGCGGGTAAGAGGCGGACGGTCCGCCGTTCATGAGGATAGTTCACCAGAGGCACTGCAGAGTTGTTTTCAGCCGCAGAATTGCGAAGCGGACGGTCCAGGGGTAAGAGGCGGACGGTCCGCCGTGATGTCGTGGACGGTCCGCCACTGGACAGATAGATGGGGCCGGCCTGATTTGGCTTATATTTGGATGTCACTTTCTCTCCTCCCACCAAACCGAGCACTACTCTCCAAAAGCTCCCTCTCTTTCTCTCTCAAGCACGTGGGGGAGACGTCAAGGTCAAGGCTCTTTGGCGTGATCGCGGACAGTCCGAGCACATCCCCGGACTCTTATCAAGATTCTTCATCATGTCCTCTCGGTATTTCGATGAATCCCTAACTCTTGTTCTTGGATTTCTTCATTGGAAAGAGTTAGGGTTAGATGCTCCGATCTACTTTTGGGCCATGGATTCTTGTAAATACTTGGGGCATCTTGTTCCTAGTGATGAGGAGATGGTGTAGTTAAAATTTGGTTGGTGGATTTGAATCAAAACTCAAATGGTGGATGAATCAATTTTGGGGCGACTCTTGTGTTCCTGCGCTGAACAGATGGGTCACGGATGGTCCGTGTTCAGTAGGCGGACGGTCCGCGTTCAGTAGGCGGACGGTCCGCAAGTGTCAGATTTTTTCAGAAAGATTCTGAATTGACTTATATGATTATGGATTGGTTCTCTTACTTTTGTAATTATTCTTATGGTCAATTCTTGATCTCAGGCCACCCCGGAAAATTCTCAAAGCATTCACATCTAAAATCAAGAAAGCTGGGACATCAAAGAGGCGAAGAGACGGTGATAATTCTGATGACTCGGACTATGATCCTAATCCTAGTGAGATGGATGCAGCATCCTCAGTGGGTGATGTTGGCGATGAATCTTTAGAGGAAGAGTTTGAGGAGTTTGAAGATGATGTCACAGTTCTGATGGGGCTAGATCTTCCTAGCCGACAGTGGACTGCTGAGAGCTATGCCAATGCTAGAGCAGTAAATCAGTTCGACATGCCTTGTGACACCAACATCCTCTTCTTCAAAACTAAGGTACAACAAGATGCTTACTTTGGTCATCTAGTTAAGAAGACTGTGTTCAAACATCAGACCATTGACCTAGACTATATGAGATCACATCAAGTCATGTCTGATCTAGTGGATAGATTTGAGGAAATGGGGTTAGCAAATTTTCCGCAACATAGATGTGATTGGAATGAAACAGTCATACGTCAGTTCTATGCTACCTTAGAGATTGATATGGTAGAGGGAACATTTAAGTGGTCAACTGGGAAGAGAACCTATTTTGCTACATTTGCTCAGTTTGCTGCAGCTAACCAGTTGGATTATGATTTCATCACTAGTGAGCAAAGCATGAATGTTGTCCTAGAAAATCCTTTAGATGAGAATGACTACCCCATGTACTATGAGCCTGCACATCTTGGTATTGCCAGAAGCTTTGGGGGAACTCAGGGTCTGAGGCATCATCCTGCAGTGATAAATAAAATTGCAAGAGTCACATTCATGTCTAAGAGTGGCAACAAGGACAAAGTTAGAGGGCTCTATTGGAATGTGATATCTCATATCATGAACGGAAATAGAATAGATGTCATTGCTCTTATTATGGATCAGCTTGCAGATTTAAGGCTTAATATGGAGATGAACTTATACTTTGCTCCATACATCATGTCAATCATCAAGGCAAAGACATCCTTTAGAGGCATTTGTGAGTGCAAGCACACTCCCTTTAGGCCATTCAAGAATGACCATGCTTTCCTTATGAGGCCGTTGACTCCTTTCCCTGGAGATGCTGAGGCACAGGGGCATGATGGTGCTGGCGATAGTGATGATGATGCTCACATTGGAGCAGCTGCAGCTCAGCATGCCATGCCACCACCACACCCTCCAATACAGCAGCAGTGGGCTCCTCCAGCTGGCTACTTTGATCCTTACTTTGCATCCATGCAAGAGAGCCTATCCTCTCAGATTGCCAGGTTGACTAGTCAGATGTAGAGTCAGATGGACCTTAACTTCCAGAACATGCAGCAGCAGATGTTCCAGCCCATGATGGCTCAGATGCAGGGGGTTCAGGAGAGTTTACACTCAGATATAGCAGCTCTTGACGCCCGCTTTGAGGATTTGCCTTCTTCTGAGCAGTTTGAGCAGCTTGAGCATAGGCAGCAGCATCTAGAGCAGAGCTTTGATACCTTCAGCACAGCCTTCACCGTGTTTTCTAACCACTTCTACTCAGTGTTCCCGGCTCCAGTGCCGCCTCCCGAGTTCTACCCGCACCAGCCGTTCTACCCACCACCACCTCCTCCACCGCCGATGGATTGATCTTTCTGGCAATTGATGCCAAAGGGGGAGAAGGAGCTTTGGAGTGGTTTGTTCTAGGGTGAGCTCATGGATTTCTCATGGAACTCATTCGCTTTCGGCTTCCGCTTGCCACTCTGATTTTATTTGTGTTGAACTCTATTGCATGGACTTATGCTTTATATCTTGCGTGGATTTGGTTTGTAATATGTGATCAACTATGTTGATTTGTGCTACTCCTATTTACTTATGTTCATCTTGTGGTTGTGAGGCTATGCTAATCAAGCTAAAATTCATATCATATATATCTTGTATCTTGTATGCCTCGATTTCCACTTGTAGGGGAAACTCCGTCAAAATATTCATATATATATATATATATGTGTGCTCTTGGTATTCATTCAAATTTATATGCACATATCAAGGGGGAGTTCTCTCTACTCATCGAACTTGGTGAATTTATTCATACAATATTCTGAAATTTTCAAGAAAAATGAGTAAGTTCTTCCAAAGTTCAATTCCAAGTCCACCTTATGCCTAGTGTATAAAGTTGACTTGAACACTTTTATCACTCCAAAACTTAGTGTTGTCATCAATTACCAAAAAGGGGGAGATTGAAAGCATCTAGGCCCCTAATTCGAGTTTTGGTAATTAATGACAACGGTTTATGGATTAACAATTTCTTTTGAGATAATGAGTATAGGTTGATCCATGGATGAATGAGAGTTAATTGTGAACGTGTGGATTTTTGGAGACGATGATCAAAGCTTGGGCTCAAGGCAAAGGTATAAAATAGGGTCTTTCTGAATTTTACCGGTCACAAGGCGTTTAGTGGATGAAAAGTGACCGGATTTGTTGGATAGATAGCCGTACTGTCAAGAGGGGTCATGTACTCGTGCTTGACAGGTCTTTAGTGCCATTTTGCTCAAAATGTCTAGGTGCATGCATGAGGGCTAACAACGCTTTGTCGGGTTTTTTTTTAAAAAAACAAGTTAGAGAACTGACTGCTCAAGCGCGGACGGTCCGCTCCATGCGAGCGGACGGTCCGCTACCATTACAGTAGGTCTGGTGGAAATCTCATGTGGCTGGCGGACGGTCCAGCCCACGTGGGCGGACGGTCCGCCACTCTAACTCTTTTTGTTCCAGAAAGGGTGTTCTCTGGTCAGGCTTGTAGTCTGCTCTGCGGACGGTCCGGGGCTGGGGTGCGGACAGTCCGCAAGCCTTTTGATAATTTGAACCAGAAACATTGCTGTCTCTGCTTGATTTTTAAGGATGAACTGCGAACGGTCCGCTCGTTTGGAGCGGACAGTCCGCTGGCTAATTTCAATGTTGTACCAGAGACTGGTTCGTCTCTAGTGTTGTGGAACTCTTAACTGCGGACGGTCCGCCAGGTCTGTAACGGCTAGTTCTGACATGCATTTGATGCACTCTGTCTCTCTGGCATATAACGGCGGATGGTCCGATTTTTGAAATTGGACGGTCCGCGATCTCGCAGAAAATAGTGTAACGGCTAGTTTTTGATGGGATGTCTATATATACCCAATGCCCGGCCATTGGATCTTTCTCTTGGCCATTTGGACTGCATTCTTGACACAATAGAGCTAAGACATCCCTCTTTCTCACACACCTGCTAAGGGTTTGCATTTTTGAGAGTGTGAGTGCTTCCTAGTGCATTGCATCAAGAGGTTGAGCTTTGTGGCACTAGGGAATCTTCAAGCAAGGATCATTGGCTTGTTACTCTTGGGAGTTGCCGCTCCCTAGACGACTTGGAGAAGGTGATTTCGTGGAGCTTCTTGAAGGAGATTGTTGAGGAGCTCCGATTTTGGTTGTGAGAGGTCTTGTGCTCACCTTACCGGAGTAATGAAGAGCAACTCTAGTGGAATCGAGGTGTGGAGCGGTTCCTTGGTTCAAGCCGGCTCAAGATCAAGAGGTTCTTGATAGAGGAGCGGTTGATTCTTGGAATCCACCTCAACGTGGATTAGGGGTGATCGGCAAGTCATCGATACCACGGGATAAATTTGTGTGTCAAGCTTGGTTATCTCTCTTGCTCACTTTAATTGTTGTTTTATTTTGAGCAATTTACTCTACTAGAGCTTGATTTGTATCTTGTCACCCTAGGTTGCAAACCTTTCTAGAGGTAGTAGTAGCATGACATAGGGCTTTCTTTTATTATTAATTAAATTTCTCTAGTGTTGTTGTTTTTAGTTTTAAACCGCCTATGCACCCCCCTCTAGTCGGTGTTCTTGATCCTACAACGTGCATATGGATTATTCCAAGCTTTAACTTTACCTGGAAATCTTGATGTGTCTACCATAATGGTTTGGGTAGTTGAAGAGTGGAACGGACTTTTGGCTCCTCCACTTCTCCGCTATATGACTGGGTGGTTGAAAGATTTTTAAAAAGACCAACCATAGCTTTACTCCATAGGATCTCTCGAGTCACTTAGTGTGTATGTATCCTTACCAAGGCATTGCCTCTTTTCATCCTACTTCTAAAGATAGCTTATGTGGAGCTCATGGTAGGGGATTTGGAAGCATGCACACCACTAGATTTTGACTCTCTTGCCACAGACATTTTTTGCAACAACACAGATCTGGTTGCAACAGGTGGTGTTATTGCGACCATAATTCAAAATGGTTGCAATATGTGGAGAATATTACAACAAGAAATGTTGTGTGGTAAAATTTCTTAATTTCGTTGCAGTAGGTTGGGGAATAACGCCATGGTTAGTTTACGCTGCAATAGGCTTGACTGTCGTTGCAATAGCTCGGTTTTATTGCCACTACTTACAAAATGGTTGCGAGTACTTCTTACTATTGCAACAAAGATTGTATGTTGTTATACTGTTCGCTTTGGTTGCAAAAGGTGGGTACATATTGCAACAAAAAAATAAATTGGTTGCGATTACTGGACCATATTGCAATAAATATATTTTGTTGGTATAATATTTGATTTGGTTGGTATCACACCCTAAAATATTCAATTTTAGGATGTGAATGTCTTTTACAATGTGTTTATCCATCTTTAGGGTTTTTCGAGAATTTTCCAAATTTTTCTGGAAATTATTCTCTTTTCTCGTAGAGCTAAATCCATTTATTAGAAAGCTCTAAAATCTTTTTCTTAGGCTCCGAGTATTTTTATTTTATCTTACCTAATTCTATCTACGCCCAGGGGATAATACCGAAACGAAACTCGTCGTGTCCTAGGTTTTTCCCTAAAATTTTTGGAATTCTTTAGGATATATTTTTTATGGTTTAAAAGATTTATCTGGACTTTTCTAGATTAATTTTAAGCTTCAAAATACGTTCTAGAAAATAAATTCTTTTTCTTTTCATCTCAAGCTGGACTTAATTCATTTTTTGTCCAATTCGCCCCAAGACCATAGAACCATGCTGTAATCTCGTCATCTGTCGCGTTTTGACGATAAAAAGTAAATCAGAAGTTTCTCCTTGAGGTACCGAAGGGAACACCCATGTTTTCTCCTGTTGCCTTTCTTTTCCGAAGCTTAATAGCTCGTCAAAGCTACCTGACCGCCACTCGCCGTCGATCATTTTTTTCGCCAAGCTGGAGTTATCTAGAAGCCTTTCTATTTGCCCTTTCCTTCTTTCTTTCTTTTATCTCGTAGTCGGACCGAGCCGTTTCTTTGTTGTCCATCCTTTTAACTCTGTCCTCTCCGACTCCCTAAGATGCCCTATCGAGTTTCTCGTTATCTAATCCTTCTCCCTAATCAAATCACGCTCGAAAAAGGAGCCACAGCTTGATTTTGATGTTTTCCGACAATGCTCCGGTGTCGTAAATGCTAGCTACGGCGACCTGCATCGTTGCTACATGACCTTGACCTCTGACTCGCCAAAACCTAAACCTGATCCGACCCAATTCAGCCATCAACATCCCTCTCCTCTCTTTTTCCTTCCTCGACATGACATCTATGTCATGCCAAACTTAGCTTTCCTGCGCGTGTGTGCTAGGACTCGTCGATCGAGTCCGATCTGGCCACACATACTCGCCTCATCGTATTCTTGTATGTCATCTGCACACCGAGCTAGTTGTTTGCTACATGCCATTTTGGTTCCATTCGAGACTGGATGGCTCACATGGTTGTCCTCGGTGTGGGCGTCACACAAGCCTAGCAATCCATGCTCTATGAAAGGATTTGTGCAGCCCGCTCGACTTTTCTCTATCTCTATCTCTCTGTCTCGTTCTATCCGCGGTTGATCCTCTCTCTCGAGTGGCTTATCGGTTTGCACTGGTCTGGTTCTACCTCCCCGTCTTTTCTTCTTTCCATGGCCCAGTTCAGTGGTCCAGGCCAGCACCAACCGAACCTGCTCGGCCAGCCCAGGTTTAGCTCTCGGCCCATGGCTGAAGCTGTTCGGCCCACATGTGAACCTATCTCGGTCTAACTCAACCCTGCCCGCGGCTCCCGGCCCAGGTCAGCCTCGGCACGGCCAGGCCTCGCGCCCCTATAAAACCCATCCGAAGCCACTCATCACAAACCCCTTGGCCTCATGCCCTCCCGCATGCCGCACCCCTTAGCCTCTCATCGCCCTCCTGCTGGCGAAGCCCTTGGCTCTGTGCCCCCCTTGCATCGCCCAGCCTAGCGCCGCCAACAAGGGCCGAGCAAAGGCCCCCATCGCCCCTGCGTCCCTGCTGCCACGCATCATCCCCGCGCCGCCCCTGTGCAGCCCGCGAACCGCTGCCGTCGGTTCCCTTGCTCCAGGCCTCGCCACGCACCCCTACAGCGAGCCCTGCGCGCCTCTACAGCAAGCCGTGTGCCCTCTGCAGCCACGCCTTCGCCCCCTGCGCGCGTCCCCTGGTGCCAGCACCGCCAAGGTCTACTCGGTGAGGAACCAGACTGCCACCACCAGATGCGCCCTGCCCAGCACCGCCGCCTAGGACCGCTCGCCTGTTCTGAGCAGTGCATCGCCGCCCTCTTCTCCGGCGAAATCCGGCCACCGTGATGCATCTTTGCTACAAGTAAGGTATAGTATCATCCCCTCGTCGTCCTCTTTCTTTTCCCCCGCTCCCCACGCTCTCCCATGCTCGGAAACGCCGGGAATCCGGCCAACAGTGCAGCCGGTGGCCATGTCCAGGAACTCCCAAAGCTTTTGCAATTTAGCCCCTGAAAGATTCTGTAATTCCTACAGTTTTCTCTGCGTCTTGCAAACTTCGTGGAAAACCCCCTAGATCTGTTGCATCTTTTCAACACAGCCCCACCCGTGATCTTTTTCAAATCTAACACTAAAATTTTCCTAATTTGCGAGCACTATTTCTGTATCTTGCAGATCTTCCCTGCTAGTCCTTGAAATCTATAGTTAATTGCGGCTAGGTCCCTGGAACCTTGTTTCGTGCGTAGTTTCCTCGTTTTAGATCCGTTTCGACCCGTTCAATTTGCGTTAGTCTTCTAAAACCCTAAACTATCATTTTGTAGCATTGTTGCATCGTAGTTCCTATTTTCAAAATTAAAAACAGATTTAATTTGATTAATGTCCTCTCATCTAGTTTTTCCAATTAAAATTCAATTAAGTCTTTACTCCGATTTTCTTAATTAATGTTAATTTGATTAATATCAACTTAAATGTATTTTAGTTATAATTTGTCAGTTCAACACGAATCATATGAAGTTATGCGTTTAGATGTTCTCACAACTTCTTTGCTAATTAATTATTTAACTAGTGTAATTTATACCTAGACAATTATAAAGAAAATTGGACTAAGTTCTTCTTCATTTTTATAAATGCAAATATAATATGAGCTAATAATAATCTAGATATTTCTTTCAAAATATCCTTTATATTAGTTTTCTAAATTAAAATAAATGAAGCTTATAGTTTTTTTTGTCTCTTTATAACATAAATCTTCTGATAGCTGTTTCTTTTCTATCGTAGCTCCGTTTTCCGTGTTTCTTCCACCCTCTTGACCGTAGAAACGAGCTCTATCCTTTATTATGCTCTTTTTTTAAGCTTTTTCTTTCGTTTGGTGTATTGTTCTTAGTTTTTCTTGTTTGTTTGTTGTTGTGCTTCCGTCCGATGCTTGTGTGACGTTAGAAGGAGCGCGATCCAAGAGCTTTGAAGATTTTAGAGTTTCAAGAACAAGAGTTGAAGACTCTGAGCAGCTATTCTCTAAAAGAAAGGCAAGTGTTTCCTTGATCGTTCTTTTGTCCTAATAATCATAATAATATAACTTTTTTCTATATGCATGCATGTGTCTTAATTTTGATGGATCCTTATTAAGGATATGCCTAATCTTTATGATCATTCCTTGTCAACCTGGGTTTTACCTTTATGTTGGGTAGCTATTACTTAGTTGCTATAACTATTTCTGGTTTGGGAATAATATATAACCATGATGACAACAATGATGATGTTACACCTATTTTATCCATGTTCATGCTCTTTGTGTTGTTAATATCAAGATTATATGTTTTAATTGGAATATGGAGAACCACTCAGGAAAATAGTGCAACCACAATACTATATTGCTCTGGTCTTGCTAATTAATTAGAAACTCTAACTTGTGATGATCTTACCAAAAGGGCAAGAGGGGAGTGCGTTGATGAGGTATAGTCCGGTCCTCTTGAGACTTAGATATGGTCCTGGTTAAGGCGTCTTCCGCATTAGGGAGGGTTATGACCATTGCGCCTGAAACCTTAGCGGATTATCATAAGTTAGAGAATCTTTGTAAAGGTCTCATAGTAAATCCCTTGCCACTCACCTCGGAAGTGTTTAAGAGGCTAGCTACCTCGGGCAAATTGGGAGACACGAATTGTGGGTAAAGTGTACAACCTCTACAGAGTGAAAACTGATATATCAGCTATGCTCACGGTTAAGAGCGGCTTGAACCCTCACATGATAATTGAACTTGAAGATGAATTAAATTATGGACCATGTTTATGATTATGGTTATATTTTTATTATACCTGTTCTGTTTCTTTTAATATGGGTTTTGGTATGAACTTTTATACCTTAGTAATCAGGTGCTAATAAAACTTGACCAACTAAAATTGCTTATCGCAGTAAGCTAGTCAGCCTTTCCATGCTTTTGGCCTTCATGTCATATAATTTTCAACACTTGCTGAGTACCAACTATAAGTGTACTCACGCTTGTTATAATTGCTGCTCATAGGAGAAAGTGATGTGAAGTCTTTTGAAGATGATGCTGAGTTCTAGGCCTACGCAACCCCTGGTCGATTGCCTGTGAAGTTTGAAGTCTTCGTTTTCAGGATAAGTTGTATAACTCTGATAATCTTTATAGTCTTTTAATTCTTTTTTCGTGATACCGTTGCTGATTATTCACTGATAAAGTCACTATATGTATGAAACTTGATCCTGCCATATATATAGTTATGCATTCGGTTTTATCCTTAAAACCGGGTGTGACAGTTGGAGACGGTTGGTATATATCACAACGCACACCATAACGGTGGCTATTCATTTCAAATTTTGCCACGGATTTTTAGGATGCAACAAACGTGAGTTTTGTTGCAAATGATAGACAAAAATATGATATACTATAAAAAGTACAAAAAGTGTGGCAAAGGTGTGTTCGAGCCTTGACCATGGGATTTAGAATGTAACTAGGCTACCGGGAGGCCAGCTTTGATGATTTGCTTTCCACTCTACCACTGGAGTTGATGAGGTCAACGACCAAGAATGCATGGTGCAAACAAGAAATAGAGGCTCGTTGGCCACATTCACCATCAACTATCATGCCAAGTGAAAAAAGCAATCTGGTGTGACCATAATAATTTACTTGAACAGAGATAATTATTATAGTCTGATATTGTTTTTGAACATATGAATTTTTCAAAACATTTGAAACATTAAGTACTGCAAAATATTTATACAAAAATATCATCCTCATCACCTTGGGCTATTGAATTAACCGGTGCGACATGCCCATCATCAATGTAGGTGTTATCGGTGTCATGTTCTCCATCCGCTAATAAATCCACGTCTGCATCATTTGCTTCCGGTGCACATTCAGCAATCGCCTGTGATGATAGTAGCATCACCACTTCTACCTTCGATGTCTGACCTTGTCCAAACTGTCAATTCATCCTGTGTGCGTGCAACATTCATATCCTCGACTCCCATAACCAGTGAGTCTACATCATCTTCTCCATCTGCTTCTTCAGGCATGGCAAACAAATTTCTTGGTTTCATTCTAACAACAGTGCTACATTCAGGTTTTTTCTTATTGGCTTTTGCATCGAACACCTGCTCAGCTTGTATACTGAGAATGTAAGGATCATTTACATACCGAAATTGAGAAGTATCAATGTCAATAATCTCATACTGATCCTTACTATATCCTTTACCTCTGTTCTTTGTGACAGCAGGAACATCATACCAGTCACACTGAAATATGATGATTCCCTTTTCATTAGGAAACTCCAGAGAAATAATTTTTTTGATACTGCCATACCATTCCATATTGCCAGTGCTGTCATCACCTTTAACAAGGACACCACTATTTTGGGTAGTTAGGTTCCTCTCTGTATGAGCTGTTCGAAACAGAAATCCATTGACGTAACATCCGTTGAAAACACGTGCCTGATGGTCAGGTCCTTGTGAAAGGTCATATAAGTCATCACTTATTTTTCGTTGTTGGTAGAGGTTTTATATCTGCACGCAGGTGAAGAAAAGCATATATTGTCAGTAACAGTGCACGTCTTCTAGAGCATTTGAGAATTTCAAACAAAGCAATATGTATTTAATTTGTTACTTACTTTCCTCTCGAACCATCCTATGAATTGGTCCTTGTGTCGATTCTCAACATTCCGTGGATTAATTTTTTTTAGTTCAGCCTTATGGTCACTGCATAGAAGGAAAAAAAAAGGATTTGATTAGTTTTTAAAAATATGACAACGCAATCTGGATGATGGACGAATTAAATTTCTTACTTGATCCATGCTGTTGCTTCATCACAGTTTGTTATTATGTAGTGTTTCATCCGCTGCATCTCTAATGTAGATACTAACTCCATACTAAATCCCTTTTTTTTAGTCAATGTTGCCAAATATGCTTAGCCCAGATGGTGGTTCATTCACGACAGCCCTAGGATTGATCTTTGTATCGATGTCTTCCAAGAAGCGAGAGCAAAATGTCACGCACTCCTCAGATATGTACCCCTCAGCTATTGATCCTTCTGGGCATGCTTTGTTACACACATAGCCTTTAAATGTACGTAGACATCTCTCAATTGGATACATCCATCTGTAGCACACAGGTCCGCCAAGTTCAGCCTCCTCAGCTAGATGTTGGGTAAATGTACCATGATATCAAAAAAGGCTGGTGGGAACATCATCTCTAGCCTACAAAGAGTTTCTCCAATAGAAGTGTTTAGTTTTTGCAGATCATGAACTTGCAGCTCCTTTGAACATATTGAACCGAAGAACCTATTAAGCTCAATCAATGGAATAACAATATCTTCAGGCTGTATGTTGCGTACTGCTAAGGGCAATAGTTTCTGAAAGATAACATGGTAGTCGTGAGTTTTTAGTCCAGATATAGACAGCTTACCCCCAGGTATGTCGATACATCTCTTGATATTGGAGGCTCGCATTGTTACAATTTTGATTCTAAACTGCGAACCATATTATATTTCGTATGCTATGATATGACTACATTGAATGCATGATATCATACTACTATGACTGCCAGAAAAAAGTTTAATATTGCAAAAAAATGTTTATGCAAAAATGGACTATTGCAACAATATTCTCCTGTGGTAATAATATTAATTGCAACGACATATATGGCTCGCAGTATAGGCTATTGCAATAAAATATTCATGTTGCAGTATATGCACTTTCAACAAAATTTATATGTTGCAAATAAAGTTTCTTGCCACCAACTATTCATGATCCAATAGAGTTTATTGCAATGAAATATTTTTTGTCGCAAAATTTAGAAATGCCACGAAACAACCACGAGGCAATTTGCCCAAATTGCCACGAAACTGTATCGAAGCAAAATATATGATTATATTGCCATGCCAAATTTGCGAGGCAATAGACCATATTGCGACCAATATTTCCTATGGCCAAAGAGGGTACTACATTGCAAAAAAGGCTGTTGCCACAGTGTCAATCCATTGCAAGTAATGACAATTGAAACTACTAATGCGTGGCAACACATTCTATTGCCACGGCATAGGTCATTGCAACTTCTACCTAACGCAATGCTTAGTTGCGATGCAATAACCATAGCTATTGCAACGATCCACAAATTTGTTGTACAAAGTTTAAATCACGAACTATCTTGCCACGCCTTGCAACCATTGTGATATTGTGGGAATTTTTACCCATTGCAACGAAACTGATCATATTGCCACAACTTTCTATCATTGCGCTAATGTCAAAAACTAGTAGTGGCACTTGTTTCACATATATTGCAAAATAAAAAATTGGATCCATGGACATGACAAATCGTACAAGTTGATCAAGATTGTGCAAATTTATGGAGAGATGGATGATCATAATGAAAAGACTCCATCTTATGAAGCTCTCTCTCATTTATTTTGAAAACTTGTGGACATGGCTATATCTTCTCTCTTTTTTATCATGCCATTTTAGTATGTATATTTTTTCATAAGTATCTCTCTTTTTTTTCAGATAGCTCATGTCTCTTTTGCAGGAATTCTGGAGAGAGAGTCATTAAACATGGAGTTGATGGATGGACTGGAATAGCTAACTTTAGTGTAGAAGTTTAGCCTGTGGAGTATACGTGATCTTGATCAAGCAAATATGCAAAGTATCCCACTAGAGTCACAACATTTGATGAAGCTCAAAGTAATAACAAGGCACATATGTATATAGTTTTTTTTCATGAGGATCGACATATGGCTTTGGTAGGACAAACACGGGGAGTTTGTAAAGCTATGGAGGTTTGTCTTTTGGACATAAAATTTCCCAGACTTATAACAAAGGAAGCACATATTCTTTTATCAAACCAAATCTCACTTTTCAACAACTTAAACATTATGGGTTATGTCGGTGTTTTACCGCCAAGTTTACCTAGGGATACACTAAGGTAATAGAGTTGTAGGTTGGGTGTCACCAAGATCAGGAACTTGAAGGCGCAAGCAACATTTAGACAGGTTCGGGCTGGGAGTTTCATGATACCCTACGTCCTGTATGATGGTTTGTATTGCCTTAGGTATAGATTGATGTGTTGTCTTTGGAGAGGGTCCCTACCCGCCCTTATATAGTCTGGGGGACAGGGTTACATGGAATTCTAGGCTGATACTAGCTTAGGAGTCCTACTCGAGTACTACTTGGATAGTTTTCTTCTGTACTAACTAGCCCTACTCGTATACGAGTACTTTACAACACATATAAGGTATGGGACATGCCCCATCCCTTATCCTGGAATATTCTATGCCATGTGCGCAGTCCCGTGGCCTCGGGTCTGATAGGTTCCCTAGGATATGATTCACATGTTCAGGCTTAGCAAAGAATAAAATATATGCAAGCCAATCAAACTTGAAGTATGTGATCAGAGAGCACCATTGAGTTTAATTTTAGTGATTCATATTAAAGCTTTTTATTTAAACTCATGGATCATGGAGATTTGAGGGATAGAGTGCACAAACCATCATGATGGGGTCTAGGCCTTTTGTATGCTGATTCTTTTGGTGTTGTGCACGTGTTGTGGGTGATCTTGAGTGTATGTGCATCAAAACTCTGAGAGATCTCCCCCCACACTTGTTCTTGTACCTGACTTTATTCATAACATGGTGGAAACAAAACAATGGCTCTGTTAGTTTTAAGAACCAGGGAGCCCTAAAATTTATTGGAACTCAAATTTTTTTTTATTTTATTTTATTTTCACCATAAGACTTTCTCAAACAAGACCGAATTAAAATTGCATCAACATAAGCGAAAGAGGATATACTTGCTGTGGACCCTTCAAGGGTGATATGTACCTCCTTTGTATGTTGTGCAATATGAATTCGATGCCTTGGCTTACCATTTCCATTTGAATTAAGCTCAACGACTTACCCATTCAAATTTGAAGATTTTCCTACAAGGGTTAGTCCACATATACAACCAAGATCTATAAAATCATTAACTCTAAGGTTCATTGATCAAACTCAACACCATGTCTAGCTTAATTTAGAAAAAGTTTATGAATGTAGGTCGACCATACACTCAAACTGGAGCATACGGGCATAGATAAAGGAAGCATGAAAATATCATCAAGCCATATTAAAGGGAGAGATAAGCATGAGTATATGATTGGCAAACCTCGGGCTACCTCCCGGAAGGGTTTTTTTAAGTCAAAAGTAGGACATACCTGAGGGTACTTACCAAGGCATTTTGTTGATGGAGAATTTTGCATTGCCGCCGTGGTGACTCCTCTTTTTTTTCTTTTATTCTTTTTTTTATGGAGCAAGAGGCAAGAACCAACACCATCTCCAAACTAAGATAAGAATTGGCACGAAAGGAACTTACTCGGGGTACTCACATACCTGCAGTTGGAGTTTGCATTGTTGGGCAACGCAACTCAAGTGTGTGGAGTCCAAGTTTCCTTTCGTAATCATTCCCTCACCAAGACATACCAAGCTGTTGTAGTTGGTGTAGATCCCATGTTCATAGGTGTTGCCTATCCGTCATTCTTTTTGGTCTCCACCTGAAATGGCTAGTGACCAAAAATACCCGAAGGAAAACTTTATCCTAGAACATGATCTTGCTTTTATTAAAGGGAAAAAAATTATCATCCAGGCTATCTCCCGGTAGTGCTTTGTTTATGGTCACAAGCTCGACCATGGGAACGTCCTATTGCAGCTATAATTGGTGATGTATTCCCCTCTCATCACCAATTGTTGATGTATTATTGAAGCTTTAGCTGCAAGGTTAGTGCCATAGTGCATCCACGAAGTTTGCAATGTTTATGATAAACATATGCATCTACGACCAGCCTTCTAAACTTTTTGCAAGTGAGGTCCTTAAGGTGGTTGTAGTCCTTGTGCATGCTCGGGGCACAAAGCGTGCCTGACTCTGGATAGTCATGTAACGAGCATGGTTCTTGTGGTATTTTAAGAATGAAGCTACCATGCTCATCTATATTCCTTTCTTTCGGACTCCAGAGCCGGCGCGTCACAAAATTCCATGGCCCATGGATTCACCATCTCAAGAGATTCATTGTGAGAGATCATGATTGGATCTTGATCGTGGTTGAGAACAACGTACTCCAAGCTAGTGGGAAGAGGCTCAAACTCGAAGGAGGGTGATGATGATCATTCGTCTTCACAAAGGTGAAGGATTTCTTCTAAGTCGTACTCTTCGAAGGTGGCAGATTTTGCAACCTCAAAGTGAAAAGGCTCGGATGCAACGAACGGAGATACATGCATCATCTTCTTGAGCAGGTTTTGCTTGAGAAGAGGCGGTGCTATAGGAATTTCTAAACATGAGGTATCAGTGGCAGAAGCGATTTCCCTAAGCTTTTCATCTAGGCTCCCTTGAGATGCATCGAGAAGTTTTTCTAGAGGGTAGCCTAGGAGAAGATCAAAATCAAGGATATCAACAATGTGGAAGTCTAGGTTGACCTTGATTTTGTCTATCGTGAGCGGCACGACACTTGCGATCCCTCGAAATTTAAGGATGTGTCCCAAGGGACAACTTTTGAGGAGCTTGTCAGATGGTCTTAGCGGAGCATAGCCCAAAGGAGTGTACGCTAAGTGCTGTGGCATGATATTGACGTCCATGATGGGGTTCAGATGGGCTTCTATGGTAGTTCTCCTTAAAGAGCAAGGAATGATTGTAGAGGGTGAACTAATCCAAATCACTTCGGGGAAACAACTCACTCCATCTGACCATTCCGCCTTTATGGACTCCTTAAAAATTTCTTTGTTAGGAGGATCAGGAGGTAAAGGAGGTACCGTAGGCCTAAGGGAAGGTTCTGTCAAGGGATTTCTAGATTGATCGGAGTGGATAGAAGAAGGTTCCTCCCCTAATTGGGCTTCGAAGAAATTCGAGGTGTTTCTATGGTTTTCTAGATGGATCATCCTCAAATTGAGCAGAGAACTTTAGGGGTTGAATTTCTTCTCCCTTCGATGTTCCTGGATCGGGTGAGGGCTCTATGGCTGAATCTGAGAATATGGAAGGTGAAGGATCGGATTCTGCCACTAGAAGATCCTCATGGCTCGACTTGCGCTCTTCTTGGAGGGGTCTGGTCTTGAGTCTGAAGGTCGTGTACTCGATGATACTATCTAGGAATTTCCATCCTTCAGCCGGAGACTTATGGAGAAATGACTCGCTAGCGATGGCATCGAGATAATAGGTGGAGTCCTTGTCGAGGCCCTCATAAAAGTTGCGAAGCGACAAAGATTTAGGTATTGATAGGGCAGGTTCAGATTCCACTAAACACAAAAATCTAAACCAAGCCACGCTTATGGGTTCCCCCTCATTCTGTTGAAAACAGCGGATATCCCTTTATAGAGCAATGATACTGGACAGGGGGAAGAACTCAAGAGAAAACTTATATTTAAGCTCATCCTAGCTGTCGTTCACGCTGCCTACAGTATACGTGTACCATTGTTCGGCCTTCCCCATAAGAGAGTAGGGGAACAACTTCCACATGAGGGTATCTTGTGTCATGCCTGCAATGGCACAGAATGAACACGGCCGCTTGAAATCCAACAGATGGTTGTATGGGTTTTCACTTTCTAACCCATAGAAGGAAAGTTCCTGAACCAGAGTGATAAGGTCGGGAAGGAGCTCACAACCAGATGTAAGGATTATTTGTGCAGAGGGTGGCGGCTTAAGAACTGCCCCCTTGGGGTAGAGAGCTATTGAAAGGATAGCTGCTCCATGATAGCGGGGGTAGAGGTAGAATCAAAGAAAAAGAAAATAATAAAGATATGATGATGAACTAGTTTTGAAGATAATATAGCTACCGTTCTCCAGCAATGGCGCCAGAAAGCATGTTGCTATTTATTATGTCTGACAGTTCATGTATTTGTAACGCTAGGCAGATATTTTGTTAGTGTGAAATATGTGTTTATCTGTGCAAAGCTTATGTGAGTTTATGTGAAGCTTTTGAAAATTTAAAAGTACAAGTTAAAAGGGTATTTTTGTAATTACAGAAAAACCTAGGGTTGTCTTTGCAAAATGTATTTGGAGAAGGATAATTTCGAAATAAGTGAAAGGTGGTTTTGTAAACATGTGTAAGCATCTAGGCCCTCAAGGTATGTTTCGGTGATTAATGACAACCATTATTGTGACTAATGAGTTTGTGCAGCTTTATAGATCATTATCGCTCATTTGGTTATATGTCAAAAGAGGCCCCTAATTTTCATTATTCAAAAAGGCGATCTCGGCATTCAACTCAATAATATGTCAAGACTAAAGATCTTTCTAGTCCTAAGTGTCATAAGGTTGAGAAGGACACTTAGGTTAGTATAGGTTTTATAGTTTTGTAGTGATCGCACTATTAAGAGGGGTTTAGGCTTAGTAACTTGAGCATGGACATGGTCATTTGAAAATGGATGCACACAATAGTCACTCAGGTTTCCAGAAGCTCAAATAAGTGGTCCTCAACTTATATCTCAAGAATATTTGGATTTCATTCTAGACTCAAGTCAGAAAAGACAAAATCAGGAAAATCCTTAACACCGGTTTAACCGACGCCTCAACTTTTCCATACGTCGGTTAAACGGTGTCAACAGAGTCTGAACAAGTCTCTACACCGGTTCAACCGACGATATTTGAATTTAACGTCGGTGCAGTTGTCCAGAGACTTGGTTTTTCAGTTGATCAGTGGACAACTACACTCACCGGTTAAACCGATGCTACGACGGTTAATCTGCCCAAGCTGTAACGGCTAGTTTTCAGAAGGGGTAGTTTACATTCACCGGTTAAACCGACGATGACTATTGGAGGGACGTCGGATTAACCGGCGCTACGCAGTTTTCTGGCAGCTTTTTCTCCAACGGCTCTATTCGTGTGAACTGCCTATATATACCCCTCCAATGGGTCATTCTACTACTCTTAACACCAGGCAACATCCAAACACTCATACTATAGTCAAGAGCCACCTTGAGCTTCATCATTTCACACAATTGTTCATTCAATCACTCAAGAAGCAAGATTAAGGACTTGAGTAGAGAGAAGCTTGTGTGCATCCGTTCTTGGTGATCGGTTCTTGCTCAAGTGAAGGCCTTAGCTTGTTACTCTTGGTGATTGGCATCACCTAGGCGATCTTGGTGATTGGGGTGATTCTCGCGGAGCTTGCCAAGGATTGTGGAAGCCCGGAGAAGAAGATTGTACGTGGCTTGATCTCCACCACACCGGGATGGTGAACGGAGACTCTTAGTGAGCGCCCTCGTCTTGGTGACTTGGGAGGTGACAATACTCTTTGTGAGTGTCACAACGTGGATTAGGGGTGTGTGCCAACACATCGATACCACGGGAAAAAATCCGGTTGTCCCTTGTCCATTTTACTTATTCAAGCATTATCTTTCTTGCAAATATTTTCATGTGCTTGATTTAGGGATCATTACTTTGCTCTACCTTGCTAGGCTTTATCTCTTTTTATCTTTCCTAGCTTGCATAGGTAGTTTAGTTACCCGGTTGGTGAATTGGTGCCTTTCTAGTTTTGCATAGGTTAAGATTGCTTTATCTTGTTTTAGAAATTAAAAAAAAAGGCCCAATTCACCCCCCTCTTGGTCCATCGATCCTTTCAATTGGTATCAGAGCCTCGTTGCTCATTAGGATCATTAGGCTTCACCGCCTAGAGCTATGGCCAAGATGGGTGGTTCGCCGCCTCACTTCGAGGGCAAGAACTTTGCCTATTGGAAAGTTCGCATGGCCGCATACCTTGATGCGATTGCCCCCGAAGTGTGGTCGGCAACTAAAGTCGGGTTCACCAGAGCTCCCACCCCCGAACAATTAAAATGGAATGCTAAAGCTAGAAATGCAATTTTCGAAGCTATTAGTGAGGAAGTCTTTGCTAGAGTAAATGGCATGGACCTAGCAAGTGATATTTGGAAGGAGCTCATTGAAATTCATGAAGGTTCCACCAAAGTTCGTGAGCAAAAATATCACTTGTTTAGAGCTAAGTATGATTCCTTTAAAATGCTAGCTCATGAAAATTGCAATGATATGTATTCTCGCTTGAATGTCATTGTCAAGGACATTAATGCACTTGAAATTTCCAAAATTGACAGTGCATCCATCAATCGCAAGATCCTCATGCTCCTCCCGAAGCCCAAGTATAACATCATCAATGCTATGCTTCAAAAGGAGGATCTTGACACAATGGAAGTAGGAGAACTTGTGGGCGAAATTCACGCTCATGAAATGAGCATTCTTGGTATGTCCGAAGAGCCAACTTCAAGCAAGTCAATTGCTCTAAAGACCAAGACAAACAAATCCCGCAAGCTCAAGATGGTCAAACAAGACTCAAGCTCAAGCAATGAAGAAGATGATCATCATGAGAGCTCATCCGATGTTGAAGATGATGGAGAACTTGCTCTCATGATGAGAAAGTTCACACGCTTAAATGAGAAGATCAATAAGAAGGGTTTCAACTTTGACTCCAAGAAGGGAATGTTCCAGCCAATGGATGTTAAGAACAAGATTTGCTACAATTGTGGCGAAAAAGGGCACATCCGTCCAAATTGCCCCAAGCCGGATAAAAGAAACAAGGACAACAAGAGCAAGCATCGCCATAATTCAAGCGATGATGAAGAAGAGGAAAGAAAGAACAAAAACAAGAGATTTGGGAAGAAGAAGACCCATGACAAGAAGACCAAGCTCTTCCCAAAGAAGAAAGGGCACACCAAGAAAAGTTTCTTGGTGGAAAAACAAGAGTGGGTGACCGATGTCTCATCAAGCGAAGACTCAAGTGATGAAGAAGACATCGTCACCATCGCCCTCACCAATGAAGAACCATCTCTACCTCCGCCTCCTATGTGCCTCATGGCAAAAGGTAACACCAAGGTATGTGAGGTAGACAGTGAAGATGATAGTGATGAAGAGCTTGATCCTAATGAATTCACTAACCTCATCAATGAGTATACATCCGTCATCAAGAGGGAAAAGGGCAAAGTCAAAATTCTTGAGAGCACTCATGCCAAGTTAGAGCTTGCCCACTCCGACTTACTTGGTAAGTACAATGACTTGCTCAAAAGGCACAATGAGTCACTTGTACTTGCTAAGCAAGTTGAAGAGAGCCACAAAAAGCTCAAACAAGAGCATAGGGAGTTGGCTCACAAGTATCAAGAACTTGAATTTGCTTATGAAGTTATTGACCCAAGTCTTGAGAAAGTTGCTCATGAAAAGGTCAATGCTTCCACTTCATGTGATGACCTACTCATTGATGCATATGTCACTAATGTTGTGCCCAAGCTTGCTCCTTCTAGGGAAAAGGAATTGATGGATCAAGTGGCAAGCCTCAAGAGTAGTGTGGAGAAACTCTCAAGAGGAGAATACATCCACAAGGAGATTCTCTTCAACAATGCCCGTGATTATGGCAAGAGAGGTCTTGGTTCATTTCCGGAGCCAAACATGGCTACAACTCCTTCTCCGGAGATCAAGACAAGCTTCATCAAGGAAGTTGGCTCATATTGCCAACATTGCCAAGTCACCGGGCACCACACTAGGGAGTGCACCTTACCATCACGTCCTCTTCCTAAATTACCCAAGAATTACTCATCAATGTTCCAAAATAACCATTTTCTCTTGAGTAAAGTGAAGGGCAAGGTGAAGGCCAAGTTCATTGGCAAAATTGCTAAGGAGTCGAAGAAGAAGCTCCCCAAGCAACTTTGGGTCCCAAAAGCTCTTGTCACACATGTGCAAGGCCCAAAGCTTGTTTGGGTTCCTAAAACTCAAGAATGAATTCTCATGTGTGTAGGTGAACTACAAAGCCGGTGGAAAACATTGGGTACTTGATAGCGGTTGCTCTCAACATATGACCGGCAATGACAGCATGTTCACCTCTCTTGAAGACCCCGGCGATCATGAACATGTCACCTATGGTGATAACTCAAAGGGGAAGTCTTAGGTTTGGGTAGAATTGCAATTTCAAAAGATTTATCCATTTCAAATGTTTTGTTTGTAGAAGCACTTAGTTTTAATCTTATTTCTATTGCACAATTATGTGATCTTGGACTAACGTGTGCCTTTGACAAGAATGGTGTTGTAGTGACTCATGAAAAAGACAAGTCATTGGTATTCACGGGGTTTAGGCATGGCAATATCTATTTGGTGGATTTCTCTTCAAAGCAAACAAGCACCATGACTTGCCTCTTCACCAAGTCGTCTCTTGGGTGGCTTTGGCATAGAAGAATTGCTCATATTGGCATGAGCAACCTCAAGAAAGCCCACAAGAAAGGGATGATCACCGGCATAAAGGACGTCACATTTGACAAGAACAAGCTATGCAAAGCATGTCAAGCCGGGAAGCAAGTTGCAACTCATCATCCTATCAAGACGATGTTGTCTACCTCCAAGCCGCTCGAGATACTACACATGGATCTCTTTGGTCCAACTTCATACAAGAGCATTGGTGGTAACCTCTATTGCCTAGTAATTGTTGATGATTTTTCACGTTACACTTGGGTCATGTTTCTAGGCGATAAGGGTGAAACTCCGGAAATCCTCAAGTCATTTGCAAGAAAAGCTCAAAGGGAATACAATTCCCCAATCGTGAAGATTCGGAGTGACAACGGCACCGAGTTCAAAAATATGAAAATTGAAGAATGGTGCGATGAAGAAGGAGTCAAACATGAGTTTTCCGCCACCTACACGCCCCAACAAAATGGAGTGGTGGAAAGAAAGAACAAGACACTCATCACCCTAGCAAGAGCAATGTTGGATGATTATGGCACGTCCGAAAAATTTTGGGCGGAAGCAATCAACACGGCGTGTCATGCATCCAACCGAGTGTACCCTCACCGACTCCTCAAGAAAACTCCATATGAGCTCATCACCGGGAGGAAACCAAATATATCATACTTTCGAGTCTTTGGTTGCAAATGTTTCATCTATAAGAAGAAAAGGCTCGGTAAGTTTGAAAGTAGATGTGATGAAGGTTTCTTTCTTGGTTATGCATCAAACTCCAAAGCATATAGAGTATTCAATCAAACCTCCGGGTTAGTTGAAGAAACATGTGATGTGGAGTTTGATGAATCTAATGGCTCCCAAGAGGAGGTTGTTGGCTATGAAAATGTAGGGGATGAAGAGATTGAAGAAGCCTTAAAGAAGATGTCCATTGGGGATATCAAGCCGGAGGAGGTGCATGAAGACAATGATCAAGGGGGAGGAACTTCCTCATCTTTGCCAAACACCTCCACGGCACCCCAAGTGGATGAAGATCAAGATAAAGTTGATCCACTACCTCAAGAAAATGTGTCAACGCCAACACCCCAAGTCCAAGAACAAGAAGAGCAAAATGTTCCACCACAAGCACAAGTCACTCATGATCCACCCCAACAAGCATGCACGCAAATACCGCTAGTAAAGCATGGTCGCATCTCCAAAGATCATCCAATTGGTCAAATCATTGGTAGTCCTTCCAAAGGAGTAAGAACTCGCTCTAAGTATGCTTCATTTTGTGAACATCACTCGTTTGTTTCCTGTATTGAACCCACTAGCATAGAAGAAGCACTTGAGGACTCGGATTGGGTGATGGCCATGCAAGAAGAATTGAACAATTTCACCCGCAATGAAGTTTGGGTCCTCGAAGCTCCTCCGAAAGATAAGAACATCATCGGCACAAAGTGGGTCTTCCGAAACAAGCAAGATGAACATGGGGTGGTGGTGCGCAAAAAGCAAGACTTGTGGCAAAAGGGTTTTCTCAAGTCGAAGGTTTGGATTTTGGTGAAACTTTTGCTCCGGTCGCAAGACTTGAAGCTATCCGCATCCTTCTTGCTTACTCTTCACATCATAATATTAAGTTATATCAAATGGATGTGAAAAGTGCTTTCTTAAATGGCTTTATTAACGAACTTGTTTATGTTGAGCAACCTCCCGGGTTTGAAGATCTGAGGAATCCTAACCATGTTTATAGGTTGCACAAGGCACTCTATGGGCTCAAACAAGCTCCAAGGGCTTGGTATGAGAGGCTTCGTGACTTCCTAATCATGCAAGGCTTCAAGATCGGGAGGGTGGACACCACTTTGTTCACAAAATACGTCAACGGGGATCTTTTCATTTGTCAAATTTATGTTGACGATATTATCTTTGGCTCAACTAATGATTTACTAAGCCATGAGTTTGCTACCATGATGTCTAGGGAATTCGAGATGTCCATGATTGGCGAATTGACTTTCTTCCTTGGTTTTCAAGTCAAACAAATGAAGGAAGGGACATTCATCTATCAAGAAAAATATACTAAAGATATCTTGAAAAAATTCAAGATGGATGAATGCAAGCCAATTAAGACACCCATGGCTACAAATGGGCATCTCGACTTGGATGTGGATGGTAAACCAGTTGATCAATCACTCTATCGTTCTATGATAGGGTCTTTGCTTTACCTTACCGCATCTAGGCCCGATATAATGTTTAGTGTGTGCTTGTGTGCCCGTTTTCAAGCTAACCCTAAAGAATCACACCTTTCTGCTGTGAATAGGATCCTTCGGTATCTCAAGCACACTCCTAGCATAGGCTTGTGGTACCCCAAAGGCGCTAGCTTAGATCTCTTGGGATACTCGGATTCGGATTTTGCCGGAAGCCGTGTGGATCGCAAGAGTACCTCCGGGGGTTGCCACTTGCTTGGGCGTTCTCTAGTTTCTTGCACTACACCAAAATAGATCAATTTCGTCGGCCAAATTTATTTTCGTCGGCTTGAGCTAAGCCGACGAAAATACGTAAATTATTTCGTCGGTTTGTGAAAACCGACGAAATTACCTTATTTTCGTCGGCCTAAAAACGACCGACGAAACAAACGTCTTATTTTCGTCGGCTTAACCTAGGCCGATGAAAATAAGATCCTATTTTCGTCGGCCTGCTCAGACCCACGAAATTAAGCTTCTTATTTTCGTCGGTCCACTCAGCCCCACGAAATTAGCATCTTTATTTTCCTCGGCGCATTGGACCGACGAAACTACCTGTGCCCTAATAAATCGCCACGCAACCCAGCCGCCAGCCGCCACACTTATCCACTCGATCCCGCCCACCCCCGGACCCCTCGCCCCGGCCGCCCGCCGCCCCCGCCGCTCCCGCACGCCGCCGCCGCCCCCTGCCACGCCGCGCGCACTCCCGCGCCCCGCCGCCCCCTCACCCCGGCTGCCCCCGCCGCCCACGCGGTCCACCGCGCCGCGCGCCCCCCTGCACCCCGGCCGGACCCGCTCCCGGCCGCCCCCGCCGCGCTGCCCCCCCCCCTGCGTCCCCCGCGCCCCGGCTGCCCCGCCGCCACCACCCGCGAGCGCCGCCGCCCGCGCGGCCAGCCGCCGCTGCCCGCGCCGCCCTCGCACCCCGCGCCCACTGCCCCCCGCACCCCCCGGGGATGAGCAGGATTCACGGGGAAGAAGGAGCAGCAAAAAAGCAACAAGGTACCCATCCAAGATCTGAGCTCTTCTTCCTGTTTCAATTCGATCCAATTCCTTCCTAGTTCCTACAATTGGGAACATACTTGATAAGTTTACTTGATTAACTCACTGCTAACGCCCTTTAAGCCTGAAATCGATTTTGGTTCCCTGGTGAATGTACTGACGTACTCCTTTTCATCTTTGGTGAATGATGATAGGGTCATTGTGGCTCCTGTTGGGCATTTGGTGCCGTGGAGTGCCTCCAAGATCGTTTTTGCATTCATATGAACATGGTGACTGAATATAACCGCCATGGATATACTCATACTGTTTTTAAACTGGCATTGTTGGTCCTTTTCTTGCATGAATAAACTATTGTTTCTTTTCCTTGCAGAACATTTCACTACCAGTCAATGACCTACTGGCATTCTGCGGTTTTATGTGCGGTGATGGTTGTGATGGAGGCTATCCTATCATGGCATGGCGCTACTTTGTTCAGAATGGTGTTGTCACAGAGGAGGTATTAGCATACTTTGTACAACTTGACTGCCCCTGAATGCTCCATTAGTAATCCAACTGTGATAACCCTTTTCCTCCCAAGACAGCAAAGGTGGTAGTTTAAGCAGATTGTCATCCTCCATTGTCCATGCTTAATTTAAAATTTTCCCTACATGGTAGAGGCACAGCATGTTTCTTTGTTGAGTCCAGAACAGTTACTCCCTTTGAGTTCAAAAACATGATTTCATTTTAAATTCATAGCATCGCATATTGATATATACACAGAGAAGACCAACAATTACACTCTTTTGCAGTGCGATCCATATTTCGATCAGGTTGGTTGCAAGCATCCTGGATGCGAACCTGCTTATCCTACACCAGTGTGTGAAAAGAAATGCAAGGTGCAGAACCAAGTTTATAATTAGTGTTCGACGAGTACTCGAGGACTATGGATTTGTTTATAGTTGTGATGTTAGATTTGTTTGACATATATATTAGACTATGGATTTCATAATTGCACTTATGAGATGTATTTCATGATTGTGTGATGATGTATGAATATTGTGGTATGTTCTAGTTATTGATGACTATTTTTATGTTAATTAACTGCTTGGATTTCTGGAAGAAATCTGCTGCTATTTGAAATCCTGCTGCTAATTAACTGCTTGGATCTCTATGGCAGCCGTTCTTTCTATTTGAAAAGAAACAAGTTCTGGAAGGCAATTTTGAGGATACAAAGGCTGAACACAGACCCGCATGTCATGGAAGAGTGACTTTCGTAACAGCATAAATGCTGTTTTTTTTTGCAGGAGCCCAAGTATTTTCGTCGGCCAGGTGGCCGACGAAAATACTGTTCATTGCCGACGAAAATATTTACCTATTTTCGTCGGCTGTTGTGGCCGACGAAAATACTGTGTTATTTTCGTCGGCTCACGTGGCCGACGAAAGTAAGCCTATTTTCATCGACTTTATTTCGTCGGCCTATTTTCGTCGGGGGGCCGATGAAAATAGCTATTTTCGTCGGCATTTGGCCTATTTTCGTCGGCTTCTGGCCGACGAAAATAGCCTATTTTCCTGTAGTGTTGGTCGAGTAAGAAGCAAAATTCCGTGGCTTTGTCCACCGCGGAAGCAAAATATATAGCAGCCGGTGCATGTTGTGCCCAAATTCTATATATGAAGCAAACCCTTTTGGACTTTGGTGTGAAACTAGACAAGATACCACTCCTTTGTGACAATGAAAGTGCCGTAAAAATTGCCAAGAATCCAGTTCAACATTCTCGCACAAAGCACATTGATATTCGCCATCACTTCTTGCGTGATCACGAAGCCAAGGGGGACATTTCCCTTCAAGGTGTGAGATCCGAGGAGCAATTGGCGGATATTTTCACAAAACCCTTAGACGAGAGTACCTTTGTTAGGCTAAGAAATGAGCTTAATGTGTTAGATGCGGCAAACGTCATGTAAGATGCCATGTCATATAGAAAAATGCATACATATAGGACTCTTGTCTAACCATGGTAAGATAGTGATGAGCAAGGGTTTAGCTAGAGGTCGTGGTCCACTTGTTTTCCTCTAGGCTTGTAGAAAGGCTCATCATGAAGAAGCTTTCCGTGGGATCAAACTTGACAAGTAGAATTTAAATTCTCGCTATGCATTCTCTTGTCATATAGTTGTGCACTTCATGTTTACCTTTCCTTCGCATGTGGTTGTAGTTTGCATTATCATTGCATGCGTAAGGGTCACAAAGGAGATCACTTGATGAAAATGAGACTTGTTTTTACGTACAAGATCTTAATTCATGCGAAGTGAAAAGAGTAAAGTGTTAGGTGCGTTATTGCCTAGTGAGCAATGTCGTGATGAGTATGAAGGCTTCCTTCTTCAATATTCCTATGACATAGCTCATACATTTTAATTTGGTGCTTTGTCTCTCTTGCGACTTTTCCTCAAGTTTGAAAAGAAAAAATTATTTAAGCTAGTAAGCTATCCTATTTACTTTGAGGGGTAAAGTCGCCTATGCAAGTCCATTAACTTGAGTTTAGTTGAATTTTATAAGTTTATTGGACTTAGCATAGAAGAGTGAGCTGAGAGAGGGTTTTTGGGTTCACCGGTTAAACCGACGTTCAATGGATCTATACCCATCGGTTTAACCGGCGTTACTAAGTTTCAGGTTCAGCCCAGACATTTCAAGCGTTCAACCGGTGTATACAAAGTTCGCAGCATCGGATCAACCGGTGAACAGATCACTAATTTGACCTGAAAATCAACTGTTATTTGCATCGTTCAACCGACGAGTTCATTTGTGGAAGCATCGGTTCAACCGGCGTACAGATGCAGATTTGGCAGAGTTTCTGGTAAACTACACCGACGCAATCAACCGACGTTCAAAACCTAAGCGTCGGATCAACCGGTGAGAAGAAAAATTGCGGGGTCCACATGTCATATTACTCTCCTGCCTGTGCGCTGCCGCCCGCTCGCTTCACTGTTTGCCGTCTCCTCATCTTCGCCCTCGCCTTCACCGTCGCCTACACACCACCGTCGTCCGCCGCCCGCTCGCCGCTCGTGCGCGTCCACGTCCGCCGCCTGTTCTGCACCACCGCCCGTACGCGCCCGCTCTCCCTCGCGTCATCGCCGCTTGCGCACGCGCCGTCTTTCTCGCATTGCGTCGCCGTCCGCCGCTACGCGCCGTCGCCTGCGCCCGCGCCGCCGCCACCGTCTTCCACGCCGTGCCACCGCGTCACCGTGCCCGCACCTGTGCTTCTTGCTCCGCACGCCCTGCAGCTCCACCGTGCCACCACCCACGCGCCATTGGACCGCATTCACGCCGCGCTCCCTTTCGCTAGCCCTAGTTCGCAGCGCCGCATTCTTTGTTCCTATCGGTGATCGAAATGGGTCGTGACAAGAGGAAGGGAAAGGAGATAGTGGTCGAGGAGCCCGCTCGCAAGCGGACTCGCGCAGCGAGAGAGGCCGAGAGGGCCGAGATGGTGGCTAAGGCCGCCGAGGAGCAGGCATCAGGCCGTGCTCGTCCGTTCGCCATCAGGGATACGCCAGCCAGAGGCAGAGGCAGAGGCAGAGGCATGGGCAGAGTCCGAGGTGCCAGGGCCACCAGAGCTGCGACAGTAGCAGCAGCAGAGTCAGATCAGTCACTTTCAGCGGCAGAGTCGGATTCAGATTCAGATACAGTGCAGTCCGAGCAGTCTCAGGGACAGGGCACACAGTCACCAGCTCTACGACGTTCTGGCCGCACCCGGCAGACGTCCCCCGCAGGGGACACTTCACCAGCGACCGAGCGTCGCACTGGACCGAGGACGCGAGGAGGTCACCAGCCACAGGAGCCTCGCAGGTCCACAGCAGCAGCAGCAGCAGCTCGTCGAGCCGAGGCCCTAGCGGCCGAGCGCGCAGTGTTCCACATGGACACTGTCGTGCGTCTGGAGCCAGGTGTGCTGCTCCAAAACTTGACCAAGGCCAATGCGGCGAAGGTCAAGAGGCTCAGGTGGAGTGTACAGGAGGAGGAGTGGTTCCCCGTGACACGTGACAGCTGGGTCGATCGTAGATTATGGACACTTCTTCAGGCCAATTTCTACGAGACCTATCAGAGGCGGGGCCACAGGATCTTCCCGCACAGGGTACTTGACTAGGTTTCACTGAGGACAGCCGCAGGGGGAGCAGATGTCAGGGAGCACTTTGCTCATTTCAGGGGACTGCCCAGGTTGCTTTCGATTGAGAGGAATAGATATATTGAGGACTGCGTCAGAGTCTTTTATGCCACAGCATGGATTGCCCCAGAGCGCAGAGCTGTACATTTCATGTTTGGAGGCCAGGTCTTTGGTTTGTCCAGAGCAACACTTGCAAGGATTCTTGGAGTTGACTTGGTTGACGTCTCTCTGCACGAGATGGTCTACGGTGATGCAGATCCACCACGCAGGGCTATGATTGGCGGGATTGCACCTTCTCACGAGGCGATCTCACAGTGCTTCCGCCAGCCCTTTCCAGCCTCCTACGCCAGAGTCCCTAGCCTGCTGACCCCAGAGGCTTACGCTGTTCACATGGCACTCCGGAGGACTTTGCTCCCGAGGAGTGGCTACCCAGAGGGGTTCACAGGTCTGCAGCAGCTACTGCTTCTTCACATCCTCACTCACGAGCCGTTCGACATTGTTGACTTCATTTTGGCTGAGATTGAGGATGTCATCACTGACGGGATGGGTGTCGTGCGTCAGTTTCCTTATGCTCACTGGATCAGCTTCATTTGTTCCATGATTGTGCCAGCTGAGTCCCCCGTCAGTGCAGTTTACAGGCAGGACGAGGTCCCATGGTTTCCAGTCTACCGTCCGACAGCACCCTCAGACAGGAGGAGAGGCAGACAGGCCGATCGAGCTGCTATGGCACAGTTGGCACCCGAGGTACAGGCCCGAGTGGCCTAGGAGGATGAGGCGTTACTTGCCGCCGAGGCACAGCTTCCAGGAGGAGAGGATGAGATTCACTGGTCCGATCTTGAGTCAGACTCCTCCGAGGACGAGGAGTACTTCCCTGCACCTGCTCCAGCGAGTCACGATCACGAGGCAGGGGGTTCCGGAGAGCCAGCTCCAGTGTCAGCTGCTGCTGCTACCGTCTCAGAGTCACAGGTGTCTCAGCCGTCTGAGCTCACCGCACTTCTGCAGCAGCTGGTCACACAGCAGAGAGAGGACCGTCGCGCCCAGGAGGAGGCCAGGAGAGCTCATGAGGCCCAGCTTGCAGAGATACAGAGAGAGTTCGCCCGAGAGCGAGTTGCTACAGAGGAGCGTTTTGTCGGCCTCATTGACAGAGTATCTCAGAGGACAGACGCTCAGTTTCAGCAGATGCAGCAAGGCATGATGGCGATGTTCGGGATGATTTCACAGCTATACTCTCACACCGGACTCGCCCCACAGCAGCCAGGACAGTCAGGCCTTTAGGGCGCTGGAGCACCACCACTTGCAGTCACACCAGCTCCAGCCTCTACTGCTCTAGCTTCTTCCGCGACCCCGGAGATCATGTTTTCGTTGTCCGCACTACTCGGGTCTGCAGGTCGTCCTTCTTTCTCTCCACTGCCAGCGACTTCACTCTTCCAGGAGTCACCTCCAGCTGTGCAGTCAGTCGGCCTCCCCGTCGTACCACAGCCACTACCTTTAGGGGGAGGCGGAGAGGTTTCCTTGCTTCAGCAGTCATCACAGCCGGCAGCATCAGCTCTTACTACTTCAGATGTGGACACATCTTCTGCTGAGCCGGCTACTACTTCCACGGATCCTCTTCTCGGCAGTGCTAGCACCAGAGCCTCGACGACCGCTACACCTCCAGTCAGCTCAGCGCCTGCCGGCAGTTCAGATCAGCAGCTCCCATCTGTCACTGAGGATCCACCGTCCGACGACGACGATGACCCGGATAGATTCCTTGCAGTACCTCGTCAGCCGGATCAGTAGCTCTCCTTTTTGTGCTTTGATGCCAAAGGGGGAGAGGGAGTGAGAGTCAGGGGGAGGGTAGCATTAGAGAGAGCTCGTGATCAGGACTTTGATGTTTCTTATTGTATTATATTTGGTGTCAGTTCATGGATATGTACATTTGTCGTTTGAGCATGCTGAGCTTTTGAGACATATCTATGGATTTCGTTTTGAGCCATTGAGTTCCTTGATTCTCTCTTTTCGAGTTTACTTGTGTTTATTCGTGCCTTATCTTTCTCGCTCTCTCGTTATCTATGTTTATGTTGTCATCAATCACCAAAAAGGGGGAGATTGTAAGCATCTAGGCCCTCAAGGTATGTTTCGGTGATTAATGACAACCATTATTGTGACTAATGAGTTTGTGCAGCTTTATAGATCATTATCGCTCATTTGGTTATATGTCAAAAGAGGCCCCTAATTTTCATTATTCCAAAAGGCGATCTCGGCATTCAACTCAATAATATGTCAAGACTAAGGATCTTTCTAGTCCTAAGTGTCATAAGGTTGAGAAGGACACTTAGGTTAGTATAGGTTTTATAGTTTTGTAGTGATCGCACTATTAAGAGGGGTTTAGGCTTAGTAACTTGAGCATGGACATGGTCATTTGAAAATGGATGCACACAATAGTCACTCAAGTTTCCAGAAGCTCAAATAAGTGGTCCTCAACTTATATCTCAAGAATATTTGGATTTCATTCTAGACTCAAGTTAGAAAAGACAAAATCAGGAAAATCCTTAACACCGGTTTAACCGATGCCTCAACTTTTCTATACGTCGGTTAAACGGTGTCAACAGAGTCTGAACAAGTCTCTACACCGGTTCAACCGACGATATTTGAATTTAACGTCGGTGCAGTTGTCCAGAGACTTGGTTTTTCAGTTGATCAGTGGACAACTACACTCACCGGTTAAACCGATGCTACGACGGTTAATCTGCCCAAGCTGTAACGGCTAGTTTTCAGAAGGGGTAGTTTACATTCACCGGTTAAACCGACGATGACTATTGGAGGGACGTCGGATTAACCGGCGCTACGCAGTTTTCTGGCAGCTTTTTCTCCAACGGCTCTATTCGTGTGAACTGCCTATATATACCCCTCCAATGGGTCATTCTACTACTCTTGACACCAGGCAACATCCAAACACTCATACTATAGTCAAGAGCCACCTTGAGCTTCATCATTTCACACAATTGTTCATTCAATCACTCAAGAAGCAAGATTAAGGACTTGAGTAGAGAGAAGCTTGTGTGCATCCGTTCTTGGTGATCGGTTCTTGCTCAAGTGAAGGCCTTAGCTTGTTACTCTTGGTGATTGGCATCACCTAGGCGATCTTGGTGATTGGGGTGATTCTCGCGGAGCTTGCCAAGGATTGTGGAAGCCCGGAGAAGAAGATTGTACGTGGCTTGATCTCCACCACACCGGGATGGTGAACGGAGACTCTTAGTGAGCGCCCTCGTCTTGGTGACTTGGGAGGTGACAATACTCTTTGTGAGTGTCACAACGTGGATTAGGGGTGTGTGCCAACACATCGATACCACGGGAAAAAATCCGGTTGTCCCTTGTCCGTTTTACTTATTCAAGCATTATCTTTCTTGCAAATATTTTCATGTGCTTGATTTAGGGATCATTACTTTGCTCTACCTTGCTAGGCTTTATCTCTTTTTATCTTTCCTAGCTTGCGTAGGTAGTTTAGTTACCCGGTTGGTAAATTGGTGCCTTTCTAGTTTTGCATAGGTTAAGATTGCTTTATCTTGTTTTAGAAATTTTTTTTTAAAAAAAGGCCCAATTCACCCCCCCTCTTGGTCCATCGATCCTTTCAACATGTTTTCCTTATTTTATCCCTGGTAAAAATATATATTTATTTATCCAAAAGTTTCATTGGAAATGTGTATGTTGAAGTGTGTAAAAAGTTTGGGTAAAATGGTAAAAATAAGGGTGTTTATGTAATTTTATAGAAGTATAAGTCCTTTTATGCAAATATTTGAATTACAAAAATAACTCTCAAAATTTACTCAGGACTAAAGTGTAAAAAGTGCAAGTCATTATGACATGTCTATCCAATCTTAATGACGAGTCTATCCCGTCATCATGACGTGTCATAAATGCTCGCATTTAGGTCCTGAATTTTATAAAATTTCATTCTTTAGGACAAAAGCAATTCAAATCCGACTTTTATTCAAAGATTCATGTGTAAAAATGTAAACTTTGAGTTTTTGAACTTGAGCCCTAAAGCAATGTTGTAGAGTTTGAAAAACTCTCCAACTTTCGTTTTGGGCATTTCTTCATTTGGGTTTTAAATTAACGGAAAATTTTGTTTTACAAACAAGTCCCTGCAGTTTTCTGAAATTGCGTTTAGGTCCTTGGGAAAGTCCATCTGTTCTTCTTCTCTCCTCTTCTTCCTTATCCTGCTGTTTCCTTCTTTTTCTTTCCTCCAACTGGCAGCTCCATCCAAGTTCCACTTTTCTTCCTCCTGTTGCCTCCTTCGGTTCCTTCCTCGGGCAGAGCAAGGCGCGGCGCCAGAGCTGGGCGCTGGGCGTGCGGGCGTCGCGGGAGGCGAGCGGCGGCTCAGCTCGGCGGCAGGCGAGCAGCCCACATGCGCGGGAGGCGCTGGCGGAGCGCGAGCGCCGGGCTCGGGCGCTGGGCCGAGCGGCTGCGGCCCGGCGTGGACCCCGAGCGGCGGCGGCGCGGAGCGGGGCCGGCCCAAGTGAGCGCGCGGAAGCCAGCGGTGTAGGCGGCTCAGGCGCGTGCGTCGCCAGGCGGCGCGGCTCGGGTCGAGCGCGCGGGCGAGCGGGCCTAGGAGCGGGAGCGGGCCGGCGCTCGGCGGCTTGCAGCGGCGGGCCCGGGCGAGCGCAGCAGCAGGCGCTGGGGCGCGCGCGGGCGAGCGGCGGCAGGCGGAGCGCGGCTCGAGGGCTGGGCGCGCGGGCAGTTGCAGCTCGCGGCGGCGGCTCGAGCGCGGCGTGGTGGGCAGCGCAGGCGCGTGGCCCGGGGCAGCGGCCTGGGTGCTAGCTGCGGCAGGGCTGACGGCGCATACCGCGGGACGGCTCAGGCGCTGCGCGCGGACGTGGAGAGCGCGGAGCGGGGAGTGCTCAGGCGGAGGCGAGCACAGCGGCAAGCACAGGGGCGGAGCTGGCTTGGGTGGAGCAGAACACCGGGAGCCGGCGAGGGTGCGGCAGTGGCGCGAGCGAGCGCGCGCAGGTGGAGCGGAGGCCGAGCAGGCAGACGCGCGAGTGGCTCGCGGCGCGGGCGCGCAAGCCCATGAGGCGCTGGCTCAGACGGCAGCAGCGAGCAAGCGCGGGAGCTAGGCGCAGCGCAGCGGAAGCAGCGTGACGGCTGGAGTGGCAGCAGGAGCGTGCGAACGCTGGGCGGCCGGAGTAGTAGCGTGGGCGCGCGCGGTAGGCGCTGGAGTGAGTGGCGCATGCACGTGGTGGCGCGGCAGACATGGAACTGAGGCGCGCGCGGTTCGGGCGTGCGCGGACGGAGGTGAAGCGTGGCGGTTCGGGACCGACTCGCACGAACAGCAACAAGGTCGCGCACGGCAGTACCTTGGCAAGGACGGTCGCGAAGGGATCTGCAACGCGGCTAGGCCGAGGCGAGTGCGGGCCCGACAACAGGAGGAAGAAGAATAACCACGCAGGGCGACGACGTGCAGAGCGATGATATGTGGAGGTGGCGACAGGATGCGATGAACTCAGAGGAGCCACGCACAGCGAGCTCCCTTCATCCTTGAGGAGGCGGAGGGGCAGTTATGGCAAGGCGAGCGGAGGAAAGGCGGCGAAGCGAAGGCGAAGGTCCGAGCGGATTTGAACTAGCATGTCCGTGGATGCAAGCGAGAGTGTTCTACCGGTGGCCAACTCAGCTCGTTTCTGCAGGCGCGTGTGTATGCAGAACAACAGACCACGCGCAAGCAAGTTGGAGGCCGATGGTGTGGAAGCAAAATGGGAGCGGCAGCCTTGCGAATGGGTGCGCAAGTATGCCGACAGTACACGCACCGAAGCAGTCAGGTCAAGGAGGGTTTCTTCTTGCGTGGGAAGAGGAAGTTCAACCGTGAGCAGGAAAACCCTAGGGTTCGCGGAGAAGTCGATATAGTGAACCCATTCGGCTCCATCGTCTCGTCCCTGGGGTCCACGACGTTCAGCAGTTCCTACCCTCGTGGATCGCTCAACCGCTATCACCACGAGTCACCACAAAGACTACTCCTTTGGCCATCTTCCACCCACGACAACTCTTCCCGGCAAGCTTCTTTGTCAACCACGGAATCTCGTCATCGTCGAGCTCATCTTATCGTCGATTCTGTTCATTGCGGGAATTCACTTTCCGCCCATTCTTCCTCCACATTCGAAATTACCCCAAGGTTTGCCCTGATTCACTAAATCTTTCTAATGCCGGCGATTCCTTTGCCGGAATATCGTCGTTATCTTACTGTTCTCTGTTTTTCCCCGACCAGGGACTTAATTGCTTTAATTTAGAAAGTTCTAGAGTGTTCTTTGTAAAATTTCCAAAGCATTCTTTATTTCAAATCAGTGAACTTCTACATTTCATAGATTTTCGTAGGAAGTTCATAAAAATGTAAAATCAGTTTTGTTTGAAACCCTAAGTCAAACCCTACAAGTTTTATGTTGTAATCTTGAGTGAAAGTCTTTGATGTGTGGTCTAGGTCAAATGTTAGGGAATGAATGTTTTTTTTTTGTGCTTTATATTGTATGCTTGTGTTATAGCTGGAAAGTAAGCCATAGCATGTATGTCTTAAATAGAGATGTGTGATGTTTAGTTAATCCTTTTTCATGAATGCTCATATCCCTGCCATCAAGACATTGTTCTCATCTTGATTGCAATCTCTTTAAGGCCCTTTTCGTATAAGGATCCCTATTAGTTCGTGTGTATCCGCTGCTCAGCTAATACATCTCGGCAGCTGTGCTTCAGTATCGGCTATCAGCTCATCCGCTAAGCATCCGTTTCCTTTGAGTCTATGATGTTTCTGTGTAACAACTGTCAGCCGATGCCCTTCTTTTGGTATGCTTCTACCCTCGGCTGGTTAGTTGATCCGATTGTTACCCTTCTAATATCGGCTACTGCCGATATAATTCTTCTGTTCTGTCCTACACCGGCTGCACATAGTTGATGTATCGGAGATGCACACACGATCTTAAGATTCTTGCTATTGGCCGATCCAAACCGATGCACCTTTCAATCGACTAAACCCCCGTTGTTTCCAATCGGCTCTGTTGTAACCCTCAACAAGTAGCTGATTCTATTAGTTGTTCCCCTATAGCTCTGTCTAGGTTTAGTTCAGATCTTTTTGGTTGTTATATGAATGGTATGTTAAATGAGTGTTGGATTGCAACTTTATTGTGAAGTAAGATAGTTTTGTGTGCACACTTTGAATGTGATGTTGCATTGCATGTAGATACGATTACTTTCGGCAATGGTACCTACGAGATCTCCCAGAAGTCTACGGAGGATGTTTCTGAAGACCAAGTGAATGTCACCAAGGGATATCGCAAGCCCCAAACCAAAGTTCGGAAGACAACAATACTAACATCCCTGACTTCAGTCCCACTAGTAAAGGCAAGCCCCGGACATATCCCACTACTTTATTTACACTGCAATCTATGTCTATTTATATTATATTTTGCATTACGTCTAGGAGTTTTAATGAAACCCTAGATGCATGAATCTTAGGATCCAATGTATTGCCCCCGAGTCCTTATCGCTTAGATGCTCTGCTAAATAGGACCGGTAAAAGTCGGGTGATTTCCTGTCACTCGCGCGATATAGGAGTTGCTTGTTTACAATTCTGCAACCACTATAAGGATGATGGACAGGGTCATGTGTTGTATCATGACCTGAAGGTTTACCCTGTCTGTTTTGTTAAAAGTGGTTAAGGTCGCAGCGTGTGGTAGTGGTGGCTAAGCTTTTGAAAGTACTAGCCACATACCGCGAAATATGGTAAGCGGTAAGCCTAGTACCCGATTGGCCCGGCAAGTGGACGTGTCTCCATGAAGCGTCCCCCCCATCAGGGAAGACTTAAAAGTGATGCTTTATCAGTCCCAGGAGGCTGATAACACTTTTATTACATCAGATGGTACATCACCGTACAGCTCTACGCGGTAATGGGCAGTGAAGCGCCACTATCGCGAGGATTACAACTAAAACCCACACTACTACACTAGCTTCGAAAAGAGGGTCATCAGAGTCTTGCGCCATGCGGAGTTCCAGCGGTGGCCTTAACCACAGGCAAGACTGGGTGCAGGACAAAACCCTACTCGATGACTTCGGGGATGTAGTCTGGATCCTCCACTGTAAAAGTAAGAATGGGGTGAGTACAAACGTACTCAGCAAGTCCAATCACACCCACGGAGGGGGTATAACAGAAATCAATGCACAGGACAATCCAAGGATAAGGTTATGGTTCATTTGCGGAAAACTTGGTTGTATGCAAAGGTTTGTTTAAAAACATTTCCAAAACAAGTTTTCTAGTACCAAAGAGCGCACGATGTTGATCCACACAGGATCCAAGTTTTAAACTGCTACCGGACTCCCTGTCTGCCGTAGCACGCGGCACAGCTGTCGGACACTTTCCAAACAACTCACACCAGTCCAACCATTCCCAGAGAGAAACACTAGTTATGTGACCACACCATAACTTGCCCAATACCGTAGTCACGACTATTCGAATAGATTTTAACTCTGCAGAGGTGTGCAACTTTACCCACAGGTGGGGTACCACAGCACGATCACCTTAGTGTCGGTGCAGATCCCAACAAAGCCATTACCCTCCTTAGCTAGACCTGACTAGCCACCACGGGATCCACCAAGGGCTTCATTCGACCTATCTCTGAGGTTTAACCGGGGCATAAGTCACACAGAGCTTATCCCTTTTCCTTGATCACCCGTTGCTCTCAGCTCTCCTGATGGCTATCAGACTAACTAGAGGGATTTATGCTAAGCCGTTGTCCATACAACGGTCAAGTGGTTTGCACGACAGGAAGCTAGGTGAGATGACACATCAACTCGGTCCTTAGGGGCGACAAGATGGATATCTCCCTTCCTCGCTCAACCACACAGGTATGAGCACACCCACGGCAATTCACACAGAAATGCCATCCATCCCGTCTGACTCGTCTTTTAAAACCACATTTTATCCCTTCCCACACGCACACACACTTTCTTTATAAAACCAGGTGGTCAAGGTATGGTTATCACAAACAAGGGTGGCTATCCTACCATGTTCTCAGCAAGCAAAACCATGCAATTTTATAAAATAGGCCACTGGGTTGTGTTTATAAAAACTAGGACAGAAACATGCATCAAAGGGCGGGATTGAACTTGCCATCATCAAACCCTTGCGGGAGGTCCTGATCGAAGCACTGTCCCTCGGGCTCGGGGTCGCAGAACTGGTCCTCGTTCGCTTGGTCACAGTCGGGACCTTCCTCGTTCACTCCGTGTCCTACGACGCAAACAAACAAACACGCCATCAAGCGAAAGAATTAAAAGCTTTCATCGTTGAGCTTATATCGGAAATAATTTAGTTATGGAGATGGGGGTAATATTTTTGGGTGGTTTCTTAATGGCATGGTTAGAACTATACTAGAAAGGGCGTGGTAAAGTTTCGGGTCGATCGGAGATCGTTTGGCACATAAAATGACGAGGTGAAGGGGGGTTCAGGGGTTAAACAAGGTTCAGAGACTTATTCGTAAACAGTTATGCTATAGAAAGGACTTGATTATAATTTCCAGAACTATTTTGGGGTATGTTAGAAAGGTGTAGGGGTTTATTTGATATTAGATTTATACGGCGGGGGGTTGTTTTCCTAATTAACTAAGAGCAGAAGGGTCTGCAGATAAAAGTGGCACAAGGGGGGTGTTCTTTTGGAAAAAGGGGAAAGGGCAGGGGGTTTTGTGGCAAATGGCCACCTTCTTCCTCCTCTCTTCCCCTGTGACCGAAACAGAGGAGTGGGGACAGGGGTGGCGGCGGCGGCCGTGCCAGCTGACCAGGGCCCAATAGCGGCCCGGGGCAGGGGGGTGAGGGAGAGGGGAGCAAGGGAATCCCATCCCCGGTCTCACCTTGGGTCAAGGTGGAGCGAGGAGGCGCGCCCATGGTGGGCAGCGGGCGGCGGTGGAGCTGCGGGCGGCGGCGGTGTTACGGGCTCGAGGGCAAGCTGGGAGTGGCGGTGGAGGCTGTGGGGAAAGGGGAAGCGGGTTGGGGGCCTATTTATAGGCGGGATGAGGCGGTGGGGAGGCGGCCGCGACGGTGGCCGGTGCGGAGCGCCATTAATGGCGCTTCGGCCGCTTGCGCCCGTCGTGGCGTGCGGCGCGGGCACCAAGGGCGTCGTCTACCACGTCGGGGAGGGCTGTGCGAGCACAGGGCGCCGGTGCGAGCGGCGAGGGCGGGCTGCGGCAGCGGCGGGCGGCGCGGCCACGCGCGGGGGAGCGCGCATGCGGCGCGGCAAGGTGCGGGCTGGGGGTGGGGTGCGAGCGACGGATTGTACGGCGCGGCGCACGGCCACGCGTTGCGCGTGCGCGTGCGTCGTGACACGGCCGGGCAGGGGCTCGCGCGCGGCGCAGCAGGGGCTCGCGCGCGGCGGGGGCAGGGGCTAGCGCGCGGCCGGGGTGAGGGGCGCTCGGGCGCGCACGTGCGACGCAGGAGGGGTCAGCCAGGAGCAGGCGCGCGCGTGCGCGAGGGGAGAGAGGCGGCGTGGCTGGCGCGGCGGGGTGCAGCCAGGCGCTCGTGCAGGAGCCAAGCAGGAGGGAGGAAGAAAGGAGGAAAGAAAGGAAGAGAGAAAAAAGAAAAAGGGGAAAAGAAATGGGAGGGAGAGAAAAAGGGGAAAAGAAGAAAGAGAGAGAGAGAGGGGCGCGTCAGCGCCGATTGCGGCGGCGACCGCGGTTGGTCGACCACGCGCACCCATCATTCGCGCGCTGCGCGAGGAGAAAAGAATCGCGCCGGCGCTGATCGCGGAGAGGCGGTCGCGCGTGGTCGTCAATCACCGAGCGGTGCGGGATGGGACAGCGGCGAGGAAAAAAGGGTACGGTCATTGGAAATAGGGCTGGGTCAACAGCTGGAGCCGAGTGTCTGGTCGGCGAAGAGTTCGGGAGGCGATTAGGGTTTCAAGGTTTTGAACAAAACATCTTAGCACGTAAATTAGTTTGGTAAATTTTTAGGGCGTCACAAACCTACCCCACTTAAAATGAATCTCGTCCTTGAGATTCGGCTGGCTCCTAAACAGATGGGGAAACTCCTTCTTTAGGGCCTCTTCGCGTTCCCATGTCGCTTCTTCCACTCCGTGTCTGCTCCATTGAACCCTGCATATCCGTACTTCGGAGTTTCTTGTCCTCCTAGTGACAGTGTCCAGAATTTTGACCGGCACTTCCTGGTATCACAGGTCCGGCTGTAGATCTATTGTTTCCACCGGCACGTGTTCTTCCTCGGGTACTCTCAAACACCTTCTTAATTGCGAAACATGAAACACCGGGTGTATGTCTGACATTTCTTCTGGTAACTCCAGTCGGTATGCCACTGCTCTGACTCTCTTTAGAACTCGATACGGTCCAATGTATCGAGGGGCCAATTTTCCTTGTACCTGAAATCTTCGCGTTCCTCGAATCGGTGAGACCTTGAGATAAACAAAATCTCTAGGGTTGAAACTTATTTCTCGCCTTTTCTTGTCTGCGTAGTCCTTTTGTCGGGATTGAGCCGCTTTCAACTTCTCGCGGATCTCCGCTTCCTTTATAAGTGCGGGTCCTACTAGTGTACGTTCTCCCACTTCTGACCACATCAGGGGAGTTTTGCACTTTCTTCCATAGAGAGCTTCGAATGGCGACATGCCCAAGCTGGCTTGGTAGCTATTGTTGTACGAGAATTCTGCATAAGGTAGGCTCTGCTCCCAATCATTTCCATAGGTCAGGACGCATGCTCTCAGCATATCTTCCATGACCTGGTTTACCCTTTCGGTTTGACCATCCGTCTGTGGGTGGTATGCGGAGCTGAAATCTAACTTAGTGCCCATGGCTTTATGCAGGCTTTTCCAAAACCTAGAGGTAAATTGGGTTCCTCTATCTGAGACAATTCTGCTAGGCACTCCATGTAACTTTACTATGTTTTCCACATAAAGCTTTGCCAGCTTTTCTCCACCGTAATTAGTTCGTACGGGTATGAAATGAGCCGATTTAGTGAGTCAGTCCACTATTACCCATATGGAATCGTGTCCCTTCTGTGTTCGGGGTAGACCCACTACAAAGTCCATTCCTATCTCATCCCATTTCCACACCGGGATAGGCAAGGGTTGCAATAATCCTGCCGGCTTTTGATGTTCGGCCTTGATCCTTTGACAAGTATCACAATGAGCCACAAATCGTGCAATATCCGCCTTCATCCCATTCCACCAATATTTTTGCCTTATGTCCATATACATTTTGGTGGACCCTGGGTGGATGGAGTAGGCCGAGTTATGGGCTTCATCCATGATTATCCGCCGAAAGTCTCCATTCTGGGGTACACAAATCCCATTCTCGTACCATAGCGTTCCCTTATCGTCTACTCTGAAACCTGGGGCTTTGTTTTCTCCTGTTTGTCTGCAGATCTTTATTAACTCCTGATCAGAGCTTTGAGCCTCTCTAATTCTATCCTCTAGTGTAGATTGGACATTCAGCACATGGCTGGAACCTCGAGGAACAATGTGCACATTTAATCGTGCCATTTCCTCGCGTAGATGGTCGTCTTTGGGTCCATAGGATTTCCGACTTAAGGCATCGGCTACCACGTTCGCTTTCCCGGGGTGATAATGAATTTCCAAATTGTAGTCCTTCACCAACTCCAACCATCTTCTTTGCCTTAAGTTTAAATCCGGCTGGGTGAAGATATACTTCAGACTCTTATGGTCGGTGTAAATCTCACACTTATTTCCAATCAAGTAATGTCTCCAAATTTTAAGGGCATGCACTACGGCTGCAAATTCCAAATCATGGGTTGGATAGTTCTGCTCATGAGTCCTGAGTTGGTGGGAGGCATATGCAACGACTTTCCCGTCTTGCATCAGCACACACCCTAATCCTTGTCGGGATGCGTCACAATAAATGACAAAATCCCGATGAATGTCTGGTAGGGTCAGCACTGGGGCGGTTGTCAACCTTTGCTTCAATTCCTGAAAACTTCTTTCACAAGTTCCTGTCCAGGCGAACTTCTTCTCCTTCTTAAGAAGTTCCGTCATGGGTCGGGCTATCTTGGAGAATCCCTCGATAAATCTTCGATAGTACCCAGCTAATCCAAGAAAACTTCTGATTTCACTAACATTAGTCGGTCGCTGCCAGTTGGAAGCTGCTTCGACCTTCTCTGGGTCCACTGCTACGCCTTCCGCGGTTAGAATGTGACCAAGGAAAGCTACTCTCTCCAGCCAGAATTCACACTTGCTAAACTTGGCATATAGCCTATGTATTCTCAGCTTTTCCAATACTACCCGCAGGTGTTGCTCATGTTCCTGAATACTCTTGGAGTAGACAAGTATGTCGTTGATAAAGACTACGACAAACTTATCTAGCTCGTCCATGAATACCTTATTCATGAGGTTCATAAAATAGGCAGGGGCATTGGTTAGTCCGAAGGACATTACGGTGAACTCAAACTGCCCGTAACGGGTGACAAAAGCTGTCTTAGGGATGTCACTTTCTCTAATCTTAAGCTAAAAATACCCCAACCTTAGGTCGATCTTGGAAAAGTACTTGGCTCCTTTTAGCTGATCGAAAAGGTCATCAATCCTGGGGAGGGGGTACTTATTCTTGATGGTAACCTCATTCAGTGCCCGGTAGTCTACACACAACCTCATACTCCCATCCTTTTTCTTGACAAATAGAACTGGGGCTCCCCATGGCGACAAGCTTGGTCTGATGAAGCCAATTCGTTGCAGTTCTTCTAGTTGCTTCTTTAACTCCGTCAACTCAGAGGCCGCCATCCTATAGGGTCTCTTGGCTATAGGGGAGGTCCCAGGGATAAGATCAATGACGAACTCTATATCCCTGTCCGGTGGCATACCGGGAAGTTCTTCGGGGAAGACATCTGGGTATTCGTTTACTACCGGGACTCCTTCTAAAGGCTTGGCTCCCATGCTAAACACCATCAGGTCAAACTCACTTTCCCGGGTATGGCAGATTACTCGTACTCCTTCGGGGTTTGTTAGGTGTACCACTTTGTCGGTACAGCCTATGAGACCATTGTGTCGGCTTAACCAGTCCATTCCGAGGATCACGTCTATTCCCCCAGACTTAAGTACTACCAAGTCTGCTAGAAATTCTACCCCACTTAAATTGATCCTTACCCGTGGACAACCTAATTGACAATTGATGTCGCTTCCAGGCGTCCGGGCTAATAGGGGTGTTTTTAGTAGTACTGTAGGTATTTTGTGTTTTTCCACAAAGCTTGAGGATATGAATGAGTGCGATGCTCCAGAATCAAATAATACTGTTGCCAGAGCTGAGTTGACTAGGTACTCACCGAGCACTACGCCCTGAGCTTCTTGAGCCTCCTGCGCGTCGATGTGATTGACGCGGGCTCGTCCAAACGATTGTTGGGGCTACTTCATCTGTTGGCTGTTGTCGTTGTTGCGGAGGGGCACTCGGTTGGCGCCGGTCAGGGCTGGTCTGGGTCCATTCACCGTGTTGGAGAAGGCTGAGGTAGCCGGCTTATTCTTGGCGTAAGGACAATTGGCGATGAAATGCCCTGTCTCACGGCAGTTGAAACAGGCCCTAACGTTGTTGTTGTCGGAGCCGACCAGGCTTGCGTTGCTCTACGGGGCCCTCATGGTATTCTGGCTCCTAAGCTGCGTGTCAGGGGCCCGTGGTCCTATCACTTGGGACTGAGTCCTATACTGCATTGGGGCCTGAGATCTTGGTGCAGTGTAGCTAAAGTTCCTCGGCTTTTGGGAACGGTCCTGTTGGCGGGCCTTACTTTCCAAGAATTTGTGTTTGTTGTCCTTCCTCTCTTCGGTTTTGGCCCTTTCCGTAAGGATAGCCTTGTTCATCAGGGTATTGAAGTCAGGATAGATCTGAGGGGTAAGCAAGTTCCGGAGCTCTGGGTTTAGTCCCTTCTTGAACATGTCTTGTTTCTTGTCATCGTCGTTCACTTCTTCCGGTGCATATCGGGCCAACTCTATGAACCGGTGGGTGTACTCTTCCACCGTCATGCTTCCTTGCTGCAGTGCGCGGAATTCATCTGCCTTGCGTTTCATGGTGGCCGAAGGGATGTGGTAACGGCGGAACTCCTTCACGAATTCCTCCCAAGTGATGGTAGAGGCATCTTCGGCTGCGGCACAATAATTTTCCCACCAGGCTAATGCTGTTCCGGTGAGTTGGTGGGCTGCCAGAAGGACTTTGTCTCGGTCCTGGCATTCAAATGGTTTGAGTTTCCTCTGAATTACCCGTAACCAGTCGTCTGCATCCAAAGGGTTGCAGGATTCGGCAAAGGTGGGCGGCTTGGTCCTCAGAAAAGCTGTCAGCTTGTCATTCATGTTCTGCCCTCGTGGTTGCCAGTTAACGAGGGCATTGGCCAGTGTTTCCAGTATAAGGGTCTGGTTGTGGATTATCTGCGCCAGGTCTCCGAGGGGTGGGGGTGGTGGTAGTTGCTCTCCTCCTTGATTTTCTCCTCGGTTCTGGCTTACTTCCTGTTCTCCCTGAGGAAGATTTTGCCCAACAGGCTGCGCTTCGGCACCAGCGGCTGCGGGGTTCTGGCTACGGGAGGCCCTCGCGATGCTCCGGGGAGCCATCTGTTGATTGGGTAGAGTGGGGTTACGATTATGTGATGTTTAAGTTGTTTAATTCGTATATAAGGCAGAATCTACCTCCTGCCAGTAATCGCATAAACAAGCAGCACACAACAAACCAGCACACAACATTACAAACAGCAAGCACAAACAACTTCATTACTGCAAGGGGGGTACAGCTTGGGGGTAAGACTAGGTCTCGTACTACTCGTCCAGGGTCATGCCTAAGGGCACGACTTAAGCAAAGAGGCTGGGGGTGCATCACTAGGGTGGCGTCGGTTACTTTACTCGCGGGGCGTGCCTTCTTCTGGGGCGGGGAGTGTGAGTAACCCTTGCTCGCCGTTCTCTGGATTCCCATCTGTCAAGGGTTGCGCAGCAGCATCCCTTTCAACGGCGGCAGCAGAACTTTCAGGGTTCTCGGGTGGGGCTTGTGTGTTTCCAAAGAGAGGTCCCCACCCTATGACGGGTGTCCCGAGTAAAACATGGTCTTCTCCAATTGCCGGGACTGGTGTTCCACTTTGGGTCCATTCTTGCATACGCCGGTCCCGGGCCTGCCTGAGGCTCTCTTGGGCGACTGCTTCGCTGCTGACCGTGGCTGCGGCCCTTGCCTCGGCTTGGGCGGCTCGGATCTGCTGCAGTCTCACTGCGAGCTCTGCTTGCTCGGCTCGATGGGTCTGCTCTCTCAAAAAGTTGGCTTGCTCATCAAAGAGTTGGTCCAAGGCGGCTAGATAAGTAGCCACTTGGTACAGAGGACCTTCTTCAAGGTGGCGTCGTTCCAGACTTCTCATGCGTGCTTCCCAAACTGGGGTTCTAATGGCCGGCGGGAAGAACCTTACTGGCGTGGCGGCGAGGTGTCCTTAAAAAATCCGGCATAAATAACGGAGTGCTTTTCTAACGGTCAAGGGGTAGGTGTCTTGGTGCCTAAACCCTGTGGCAGTCACTCGCCATGGCTGGATGTCGGGGTAGCTGTTGCTCCTGGCGATGACCAGGATCACCCTGCAGCGGAGGGTACCATGGTGTTCGTACTCTCTGCTGTAGTACCTTGGGCGTTCCGTAACGCCAAGGCTTTCCAGGGTGTTGATCAAAAGGCTGGGAAAGCCAGGTGCTGCTTGGCAATCGCCCTGGGTCCATCCTTCCTCAGCCATCTGAAACAAGGACAGGGTAAACAATCTAGCACCGGTACAAAAGGAAGTAGATAACATTTATTATTGCAACATGGGGGTACAGTTTCCATGGATACGTGGTTATTAGGGTAGGGTTCTAGCTTGGGGTGCTACTCCTATCATGGGGATTCTTCCCCGATTCTGATAGGGCGCTTCTTTATTGGGAGGCACCGATCCATCACCTCATCTTCGGTCTCAGTACCTTTATCCCAATGGGTTTCCTCGAGTTCCTCCTCTTCCTCTATCCATCCACCTATTCCTCTGCGGTTTTCATATTCCTGCATCTGGGCTTGGAGGGCGGCTAAGGAATACTCGGCGCGTGCGGCTCTTATCTGTTGTTCTTCCAGTTCCTGGTTTGCCTTTTCTACCCCATGGATTAACTACTTCAGTTGTGCCGCCTGTTCGCGGTAGAGCGCATCCAGGCCGGTAAGGTAGATGGATAGGTGGGAGACCGTATCTTCTAGGTCCTCTTCTTCCCTTCCGAGTCCTCTTATCCGGGCAATCCAAGTGCATCCTCTTCCTTCAGTAGGTGGGAAAAATCCCATAGGAGTCCGCTGAAGGTGGTGCTTGTAGATCACACGCAGTCGTCGCAGGGCTTTATGGGCGGCCTTTCGGTAGGTGTCAGGGAAGCGAAAGCCAGAGGTGGAGATGAACCAGGGGTCTACATCAGGGTAGCAAGTGCTTTTTCCCACAAAGACCATCATGTCGCACCGAAGGATGCCCTTGGAGGTGTATTCTCGGTAGGCATACTCTGGTGGCTCCATGACTCCAATGCATTCCAGGCTGAGTATTAATAACTTAGGAAGGCTGGGCTCTGCGTGGCAGATTTCGTCAACCCATCCATTGTCAGCCATCTGGAACAGGGCAAAAACCAGTGGTGAGTGTTTGTGCAGGTAAAGAACTAAGTTAGAACATGTCCTAGGGCCTGGAAAAGGGTCTCGTGTCTAGGGTCACGTCCTACGGCCAGCCTACGGCTCTGATACCACCTGAAGCATCCCCCCCATCAGGGAAGACTTAAAAGTGATGCTTTATCAGTCCCAGGAGGCTGATAACACTTTTATTACATCAGATGGTACATCACCGTACAGCTCTACGCGGTAATGGGTAGTGAAGCGCCACTATCGCGAGGATTACAACTAAAACCCACACTACTACACTAGCTTCGAAAAGAGGGGGTATAACAGAAATCAATGCACAGGACAATCCAAGGATAAGGTTATGGTTCATTTGCGGAAAACTTAGTTGTATGCAAAGGTTTGTTTAAAAACATTTCCAAAACAAGTTTTCTAGTACCAAGGATCCAAGTTTTAAACTGCTACCGGACTCCCCGTCCGCCGTAGCACGCGGCACAGCTGCCGGACACTTTCCAAACAACTCACACCAGTCCAACCATTCCCAGAGAGAAACACTAGTTATGTGACCACACCATAACTTGCCCAATACCGTGGGCACGGCTATTCGAATAGATTTTAACTCTGCAGAGATGTGCAACTTTACCCACAGGTGGGGTACCACAGCACGATCACCTTAGTGTCGGTGCAGATCCCAACAAAGCCATTACCCTCCTTAGCTAGACCTGACTAGCCACCACGGGATCCACCAAGGGGGTCATTCGACCTATCTCTGAGGTTTAACCGGGGCATAAGTCACACAGAGCTTATCCCTTTTCCTTGATCACCCGTTGCTCTCAGCTCTCCTGATAGCTATCAGACTAACTAGAGGGATTTATGCTAAGCCGTTGCCCATACAACTGTCAAGTGGTTTGCACGACAGGAAGCTAGGTGAGATGACACATCAACTCGGTCCTTAGGAGCGACAAGATGGATATCTCCCTTCCTCGCTCAACCACACAGGTATGAGCACACCCACGGCAATTCACACAGAAATACCATCCATCCCGTCTGACTCGTCTTTTAAAACCACATTTTATCCCTTCCCACACGCACACACACTTTCTTTATAAAACCAGGTGGTCAAGGTATGGTTATCACAAACAAGGGTGGCTATCCTACCATATTTTCAGCAAGCAAAACCATGCAATTTTATAAAACAGGCCACTGGGTTGTGTTTATAAAAACTAGGACAGAAACATGCATCAAAGGGCGGGATTGAACTTGCCATCATCAAACCCTTGCGGGAGGTCCTGATCGAAGCACTGTCCCTCGGGCTCGGGGTCGCAGAACTGGTCCTCATTCACTTGGTCACAGTCGGGACCTTCCTCGTTCACTCCGTGTCCTACGACGCAAACAAACAAACACGCCATCAAGCGAAAGAATTAAAAGCTTTCATCGTTGAGCTTATATCGGAAATAATTTAGTTACGGAGATGGGGGTAATATTTTTGGGTGGTTTCTTAATGGCATGGTTAGAACTATACTAGAAAGGGCGTGGTAAAGTTTTGGGTCGATCGGAGATTGTTTGGCACATAAAATGATGAGGTGAAGGGGGGTTCAGGGGTTAAACAGGGTTCAGAGACTTATTCGTAAACAGTTATGCTATAGAAAGGACTTGATTATAATTTCTAGAACTATTTTGGGGTATGTTAGAAAGGTGTAGGGGTTTATTTGATATTAGGTTTATACGGCGGGGGGTTGTTTTCCTAATTAACTAAGAGCAGAAGGGTCTGCAGATAAAAGTGGCACAAGGGGGGTGTTCTTTTGGAAAAAGGGGAAAGGGCAGGGGGTTTTGTGGCAAATGGCCACCTTCTTCCTCCTCTCCTCCCCTGTGACCGAAACAGAGGAGGGGGGACAGGGGTGGCGGCGGCGGCCGTGCCGGCCGACCAGGGCCCAATAGCGGCCCGGGGCAGGGGGTGAGGGAGAGGGGAGCAAGGGAATCCCATCCCCGGTCTCACCTTGGGCCGAGGTGGAGCGAGTAGGCGCGCCCACGGTGGGCAGCGGGCGGCGGTGGAGCTGCGGGCGGCGGCAGTGTTACGGGCTCGAGGGCAAGCTGGGAGTGGCGGTGGAGGCCGTGGGGAAAGGGGAAGCGGGTTGGGGGCCTATTTATAGGCGGGATGAGGCGGTGGGGAGGCGGCCGCGATGGTGGCCGGTGCGGAGCGCCATTAATGGCGCTTTGGCCGCTTGCGCCCGTCGTGGCGTGCGGCGCGGGCGCCAAGGGCGTCGTCTACCACGTGGGGGAGGGCTGTGCGAGCACAGGGCGCCGGTGCGAGCGGCGAGGGCGGGCTGCGGCTGCGGCAGCGGCGGGAGGCGCGGCCACACGCGGGGAAGCGCGCGTGCGCGTGCGCGTGCGGCACGGCAAGGTGCGGGCCGGGGGCGGGGTGCGAGTGACGGATGGCACGGCGCGGCGCACGGCCATGCGTTGCGCGTGCGCGTGCGTCGTGACATGGCCGGGCAGGGGCTCGCGCGCGGCGCGGGCAGGGGCTGGCGCACGGCCGGGGTGAGGGGCGCTCGGGCGCGCGCGCGCGACGCAGGAGGGGTCGGCCAGGAGCAGGCGCGCGCGTGCGCGAGGGGAGGGAGGCGGCGTGGCTGGCGCGGCGGGGTGCAGCCAGGCGCTCGTGCAGGAGCCAAGCAGGAGGGAGGAAGAAAGGATGAAAGAAAGGAAGAGAGAAAAAGGAAAAAGGGGAAAAGAAATGGGAGGGAGAGAAAAAGGGGAAAAGAAGAAAGAGAGAGAGAGGGGCGCGTCATCGCCGATCGCGGCGGCGACCGCAGTCGGTCGACCACGCGCACGCGTCATTCGCGCGCTGCGCGAGGAGAAAAGAATCGCGCCGGCGCTGATCGCGGAGAGGCGGTCGCGCGTGGTCGTCGGTCACCGAGCGGTGCAGGATGGGACAGCGGCGAGGAAAAAGAGGGTACGGTCATTGGAAATAGGGCTGGGTCAATAGCTGGAGCTGAGTGTCTGGTCGGCGAAGAGTTCAGGAGGCGATTAGGGTTTCAAGGTTTTGAACAAAACATCTTAGCGCGTAATTTAGTTTGGTAAATTTTTTGGGGCGCGGTGCGAGCGACGGATGGCACGGCGCGGCGCACGGCCACGCGTTGCGCGTGCGTGTGCGTCGTGACACGGCCGGGTAGGGGCTCGCGCGCGGCCGGGGTGAGGGGCGCTCGGGCGCGCGCGCGCGCGACGCAGGAGGGGTCGGCTAGGAGCAGGCGCGCGCGTGCGCGAGGGGAGAGAGGCGGCGTGGCTGGCGCGGCGGGGTGCAGCCAGGCGCTCGTGCAGGAGCCAAGCAGGAGGGAGGAAGAAAGGAGGAAAGAAAGGAAGAGAGAAAAAGGAAAAAGGGGAAAAGAAATGGGAGGGAGAGAAAAAGGGGAAAAGAAGAAAGAGAGAGAGAGAGAGAGGGGCGCGTCGGCGCCGATCGCGGCGGCGACCGCGATCGGTCGACCACGCTCGCGCGTCATTCACGCGCTGCGCGAGGAGAAAAGAATCGCGCCGGCGCTGATTGCGGAGAGGCGGTCGCGCGTGGTCGTCGGTCGCCGAGCGGTGCGGGATGGGACAGCGGCGAGGAAAAAGAGGGTACGGTCATGTGAAATAGGGCTGGGTCAACAGCTGGAGCCGAGTGTCTGGTCGGCGAAGAGTTCGGGAGGCGATTAGGGTTTCAAGGTTTTGAACAAAACATCTTAGCGCGTAATTTAGTTTGGTAAATTTTTAGGGCGTCACACTCCACCACTCGACTTTTATTTTATGTTCACACGCACCGACGTGTGGGAGTACGTTCTGCATAGCAGACAGGAATACGGGTTTTGTAGTCGCGCTACAGACGTATGTCCTGCACGAGTGATGTGCGTACGGTCCTGCAGTCGCTTGTGGTGGCCCTGATCCATAACCCGGAATATGAGGGAAACGGTTGCTTCGGAACGTCCTGTTGGTATTCCAAGCGTGTGTGTTAGGTTTACCTTGCAAGGTTAAATCCGATTCGAATCGTCCACCTCTCACGAGGATTGAGACTGCTTATTTCTTCTGCCACATCGAGTAAAAAGTGTAATTGTTGATGGAATAATCTTGATGGATGATAATCTCTATCTTGCTTGTTTAGTATAGGTGTTTACCTAGAATGGCTAATCAAGCTAGAATCTGAAAGCTAAAACTTGAAAGTAGGTTATACTCTCTGTAGCTTTTAAGCTGAAAATAAACCCAGAACCTTTACAATGCCTTCATGAGTCTAGTTACTGGCTAAAGTATACCCAATCCCGGGTAAGCCTTGCTGAGTATTAGTATACTCAGCCTTGCTAGTTTTATATTTTTCAGGTAAAGCCTTGGAAGACCCTACTCTTTCCCTGTCATGGCCCTGTGCTCTTCCAGAAGATTGGTCTGAGGAATGGGATCCGTCCCCGGCAAATACTGATGATCTCAAGTGATGTCGTGCCCGGGCTTAGCATGACATCCGTCTTGACGACGTGTTGTAATCATCGCGTATGTTTTCCGCTGCCTAAAAGCTTAACTTTAACAGTTTGTAATGTGCTGCTTTTGAAATCTCTCGTGTTGTAATTTTCCTGTAATGTAAAATCTGATGGTGACTGTATCTCTGGACTCACCTTCGTGTGAGGTAACCTTATTTGATCCTGTGTATTGGTGGTTTATCGGGACGGTACCCGACAGGCCAAGGGATTATACCATTTGAAGCACGTTTGAGCCCTCGGGAGTGGACTCGCGTACTTGAGCCGGTATAATTCAGGTTGGTTCTGCCACATTATGGTCACAAATAAATCTGCAAGCGTACAAATACCATTGTAGCTTTCACCCAGAAGTATTCAGGGTATCGTATCCATAGAGGAATGTGAGTATATTATCTAATCTAAGGTTTAAGTTCATCCAAGGACATCACACTATGGAAGAGGTAAGGGGTAGAGAGGATTTCTAAAGCTAGAATCTAAGATAAGATAGAAGTATCCTAATTGTTTACTTTGGGCTACTGGCTTCTTCCTAGATAAAACTTGGACACCACGTCTACACCGTCTTTTATGAACTCTAGAATTGATCAAGGACATTCGTCTCTATCAGGAGCCGTAGACTAGAGCACCCATTAAACTACTGAATGGTTGATCCCGTAAATAGCTAGGGGACTAAAGTAATGTTAACTAAGAAACTAAAGCACAAAGGAATTCATGAACACTTACTATGATGGATAAGCATCCGTCGAGGTACTAATCTAGATTAACTAACACCATTAAGTAAGTGAGTGGTTTTGTCATTTCATCAATGGCCATTTTCAAAAGCAAGCATGGATTAACAAAACTACTCGCAAAGACAGTTTTTGGGGTTGAGATTTTTATACAGAGCGTATTACTTAAGTACAAACCCATTGTAAAACTTTTAGCCATTTTCATTTAGCAGATTATTCATGAAAAATACATTAAACAGCTACTGTTAGGATCAAGATCTATTTATACACAATAAACCATGCAAGAACTAGTGCTCAATATTTTACTCAGTACTCCTAAACTTATAGTGACTGTACTATAAATTTTTCAGATTTTAGTGTGCAAGATTCAAAGCATAGAAAATAAGTCAAGATACATCTACATTAATCAAGATTTGTTTCTACAGGTAGTTCCACAAGGTTTCTGTGTCTCAAACTTTTCCAACATGATAATCTACTCAAAGGTAGTCTCTGGTTAAAATTTCTTATTTTTCTCAGCACCAGAACTTGTTACTTTGATTTAATATAGTTTTTCTGAACTAAAAATATATGAGCAAGTTAGATAAAAGTAAAAGATTCCAAACTTAGTCCATAGCCTTTATGCATCAAGGTTACTCCACAATAATAGTTTTGGCCCTAAAATATCTGTAAAATTGCATGAACAAACAACTCTAGCAAAATAGCACATCAAACAAGATACTACAAAAACTACTCGTAGAGACATGCTCTGGCCTTGAAATTTTTTACACAGGTTTCTAACAAGAAGAGACTAGTTTACAGTCTAAAAATCATTCACAGTACTGTCCTAGATTAAGAGATACATTTATGGGCTATTTAAAATAAGATTCATTGTAGACCTAGTTATAGTTTGTAACTAGTCATCCATCCGTGCAAAAGTATTTTGATTCATCAAGAGGGTTACAACAAATTTTAGTTTGCATTCTTCTGATTTTTCTATGATTTTAGGTTGATTTTACAAGTGACAGCCTTTTGAAAATAAAAGTACTCACGCTCTCGCAGATAGATCCTTGGATCTAGCAGAAAGGACCCTAACAAGAACTTGGCAATTGCAATGTAGTCCCTAGGCGGGGCTGGGTTGTTCCCGGCCAAAATCCAGTGAGGAAACTAGTCGGCGGCGAGGGGAAAGGGGTGGGGGAGCACAAGGAGGTTGAGGGAAACCTGTTGGTGTGCTTGGTTGGGGCTGGGGTGGCCTGAGTTGGACTGCTGGCGGTGAGCAGAAGCTCCGCCGAGGTGCGAGCGATGGGCGGTGGTAGTCCAATGAGGGAGGGTGGCCTGTGGAAGTCGGGGAGAACTGGCTGGTCGAGGGTGACCCGTTTAGAGCCTCGGTTTGGGCGGAGCAGGAGCGGAAAGTGGGGCTCGACGGCGAGGTTGAGTGGCGGCGTTAATGGCGGGGTAGTGGTGGTACTCGGGCGTGTGTGAGGAGGGGCTCGGTGCAGCCCTTTTATAGGTGCACAGGGAAGGGGAGGTCGAGCAGGGCACGACACAACGGAGGGAGGCGCAGCTGGGACAAGGTCGCGGCAAGGGCGCAGCATCGTCGGCGCGTTGGCCGTCGGGAATCGACAGCCGCATGGCGCACGCGTTGGGCATCAGTGGATTCGAGGCAGGGGAGGGCGATTTGGTCATGGGCTGGTCGGGGCCTGTCGGGGCGCTGTCCTTTGGTGCGGCTCGCCAGTGCAGGGATGCCCGACCGCGTGGTGGTGCTTCTCTGCTGGCCGGAGCAGAACAGGGGAGGGGAGAGAGAAGAGAGGGAGGGAAGGATTGGAATTCAAATTAAATTTTCTTAAAATTTCAAACAGAGATTTGGAAAAATCCAAACACAAAAGTTGTAGGAAATTTGAAAATCTACAACTTTTGTTTTAGCCCAAAGTTCATTTGAGCCACAGTTTAAATGTTATATTAAATTCAAAACTACTAGGATTTGAATTACTAGTCATTTCTTGTGTTAAATTTTGAATTTGCAAATGGTGTTTGAAGTACACATTGTAAGGTACTAAAATATGAGTGTGTTTTTATACTACATTTATCATGAAATGTGGAGCATGAAAAGGTTATAAATACAAAAGAAACAAATCTCACATACACATACATACCCATGCACATACACATTCATACACATGCATATGCACACACATAATTAGATGCCTTATTTCAATGATTCTGGGTTATTATGCATGATGCTATGTTTAGATTTTCTTACTTAGGATTTTAAACACCTAGGGTGTTATAGCCTTCCCCCCTTAAAAAGAATCTCATCCCGAGATTCAGATAAGTATGCCTAGTGTGAAAAGTGTGTGTACCTTTGGGTGAGTTTAGAAAACAGCGGAAATTTTGGTTTTAATAGCTTTCAGTTTCCCTAGTGGCTTCCTCTTCGGTGTGATGGCTCCATTGGATTTTTTACATTTTAACCACTTTTCTTCTAGTGACCCTTTCCTTTTGATCAAGAACCTTGATAGTATATTCAACATAAGAGAGATCCAGTTCTACCAATATTTCCTTTGGTTCAACAATTTCTGTTGGAACTCGAATACACTTCTTGAGTTGAGAGACAAGAAAGATATCATGAATGGTTGCAAGCTGTGGGGTAGTTGGACTCTATAGGCCACGAGTTCACAAATTTCGGTGATTTCATAAGGACCAACATATCGGGGAGCTAACTTTCCTCACACTCCAAACCTTTGCACGACCTTGGTTGGTGAAACCCGAAGGCAGACATAATCACCAACTTCAAATTGCAAAGACTTTATCCTTTTATCAAAATAGCTCTTTTGCCTAGACTGTACAACTTTTGTCAAATACAGTAGGGAACTACCAGAAAAGTACTCGGGTAGGACTCTAGGGTATATATCCGACTAGGACTTCCATGTAAACCCGTCCCCCAGACTATATAAGGGCGGACAGGACCCCCTCTAGGGGACAACGCAGCAGATCCACCAGGGAATCACCTAGGAGATCACCCGATCATCATCAAAGGCAATACAAACTACACAAGACATAGGGTATTACGCTCTCGGTGGCCTGAACCTGTCTAAACCTTATGTTCCTTTGTACCTTCGAGTTTCTGATCTCGGCGACACCCTACCTACAAACTCACCACCTCAGGTGTATCCCTCGGTGGGCGTGGCGGTAAAACACCGACAGCTGGCACGCTTGGTAGGGGTGTTCATCGAGCATCCATTGGAGAACTTGATGGCATCTCTCAGCTTCACTAGCAACATGCTCGACGAGGGCACAACCTTCATCTTTGGCTCCTGGATCCGTGTCGCCAACGGTTTGGGTGGCTTCAACAACCACCTAATCGACTCCAAGAAGCCAGAGGTGATGGAACCCGCTGGGGTTTGCTCCCGATCTTTCGATGAGAGTGGGGGGATAACTCGATTTGAGGAGGATCGATGTTGTGCTGCCCGACTACAACACCACAAGGGCTGCGCTGCGCCTTAGCGACAGTTACACCGCCTCCAATTTGTGTTGTTCTTGCTGTGCCAAGAACATCCTTGAACCTGCAAGCAAATCGAAGAACAAGCAAGAACAAGTGGACAAGCAAACAGCACACAGACCTTGCCCAAAGGATAAATCTGATACACACGAAGTTGGGGTTCTGAATCGAGCAAATCGGGTGGTCTAATCGACACACGCGTTTACAAGGAAGTAGCAACAGCTAACTTACAACCAAACAAAACCCAAGTGTCAAATGGTGGCTGCTGGTGGTTTATATAGGTGGGGGGGCAGCCAAGAGGCGTGGGGGGTGTAAACCCTAACTTAGAATGGGCCCCTAGTGGGCTGAACTAGATACAAGGGCCTCAGCCCAAGACTGGAAGACTGAACGTCATTTTGGCAATTCTGCTTAACTCCTTTGGAATTTCGTCTTGAGGTTGGATCCGTCTGAAAGTAGACTTCAGCAGCTTTCCAACAAGTACTCATGTGCTTCAAACAATATTCGGAGCTAAGAGTTATGGCCTTCCGAAGTTGCCCCTTCCTGGAGGTCCAAACTGGTATGGTCCGATCTGATCATCCACACTCGCTTTCTTGTCGTGTTTGCTCTCCCTCCAATCTGGTTCATGTCCCATGTTCCTAAGAATAAGAAAAGCATCACAAGAATTTAGTAGTACCCCATTCATGGATGATGGTTTGTGGAAAGCAAGGAACGAGTTTACCTGATAATTTAGCTCTCGTGCACGAGCTCTTGTCATTGGTCCTTGCTGCGTAGTAGGCATGGGTGTATCGTTGGGAGGGATGTCCTCATCATCGTCCCCTTCTTGCATTTGAGTCGTCCTCGACTCGAGTTCATCTTCCTCACCCAAATATGGTTTCAAATCTGCAATGTTAAATGTGGGGCTAACCCCAAAATCTGCAGGCAACTCAAGTTTGTATGCATTATCATTTATCTTAGCTACAAATTTAAAAGGGCCATCAGCTCTCGGAAGCAACTTTGACTTCCTCAAATCAGGAAACCGATCCTTTCTCAAGTGCAGCCAAACCAAATCACCTGGTTCAAAAGTGACATGTTTCTTTCCTCTGCTACCAGCAAGTTTATATTTAGCATTCATGGTTTCTATGTTCTCCTTTGTGGTCTCATGCATTCAACATCAACTCAGCATGTTGTTTAGCATCAAAATTCAATCTCTCAGAAGTTGGTAGAGGCAGCAAATCAATAGGGGCTCGAGGCATAAAACCATAAACAATCTCAAAAGGGCTCTTTTTAGTAGTAGAATGTTGTGAACGGTTGTAAGCAAACTCAACATGAGGCAAACATTCTTCCCACATTTTTATGTTCTTTTTCAAAATAGCCCTAAGCATGGTAGATAAAGTTCTATTCACAACCTCAGTTTGTCCATCAGTTTGGGGATGACATGTAGTAGAAAATAGCAGCTTAGTACCTAATTTAGCCCACAAAGTTCTCCAAAAATGACTAAGAAATTTTGCATCACGATCTGAAACAATTGTGTTTGGCACACCATGCAAACGAACAATTTCACGAAAGAACAAATCAGCAACATGAGTAGCATTATCGGTCTTATGACATGGTATGAAATGTGCCATCTTAGAAAATCTATCCACAACCACAAAAACACTATCCCTCCCATTCTTTGTTCTAGGCAGTCCTAAAACAAAGTCCAATGAAATATCCTCCCATGGTGCATTAGGAACAGGTAGAGGCATGTACAAACCATGAGGATTAAGGCGTGACTTAGCTTTTTGGCATGTTGTGCAGCGAGCAACAAATCTCTCCACGTCCCTCCGCATCTTGGGCCAAAAGAAATGATCAGCAAGGACGTCTTCTGTCTTCTTCACACCAAAGTGTCCCATCAGCCCTCCTCCATGTGCTTCCTGCAGTAATAACAAACGCACGGAGCTAGCCGGAATGCATAGCTTGTTAGCTCTAAAAATAAACCCATCAGTTAGGACAAATTTGTTCCAAGTTTTCCCCTCCTTACAGTTCAGCAACACATCCTTAAAATCATCATCATGAGCATATTGTGCTTTAATCGTTTCCAAGCCAAAAATTTTGCAATCAAGTTGGGACAACATAGTGTAACGCCTAGACAAAGCATCAGCAATGATATTCTCCTTCCCTTTCTTGTGTTTGATGACATAAGGGAAAGATTCAATGAATTCAACCCATTTAGCATGCCTACGATTCAGTTTTGCTTGACTTCGAATGTGTTTTAAGGACTCATGATTAGAATGTATAACAAACTCTTTGGGCCACAAATAGTGCTGCCAAGTTTCCAAAGTTCGAACTAAAGCAAGCAATTCCTTATCGTAAGTAGAATAGTTCAAGCTAGGTCCACTCAATTTCTCACTGAAATATGCTACAGGCTTACCATCTTGCAGCAGCACGCCAACCAACCCAATTCCACTAGCATCACATTCAAGTTCAAATGTTTTATTGAAATCTGGAAGTTGGAGCAAGGGTGCATGAGTTAACTTATCTTTGAGCACGCTGAAAGCATCCTGTTGAGCTGCAGCCCAAGTGAAGGTTGTACCCTTCTTAGTGAGTTCATGCAACGGGGCTGCAATGGTTCTAAAGTCCTTCACAAAGCGACGATAAAATCCAGCAAGTCCTAGAAAGCTTCGCACTTGGGTGACCGTTGTGGGAACCGGCCAGCTGTGAATGGCTTCAACCTTGGCTTGATCGACTTGAATTCCCTGCGGTGTCACAACATAGCCAAGAAAAGGGACTCGATCTGTGCAAAAGGTGCACTTCTCAAGGTTACCAAACAAACGTGCATCACGGAGAGCATCCAAAACAGCACGCAAATGATCAAGATGGTCTTCTAGTGATTTGCTATAGATCAGAATGTCATCAAAATATACCACAACAAATCTGCCAATGAAAGCGCGTAAAACTTCATTCATTAATCTCATGAAAGTGCTGGGTGCATTAGTGAGACCAAAAGGCATGACTAACCACTCATATAGACCGAATTTAGTTTTAAACGCTGTTTTCCATTCATCTCCTAATTTCATGCGAATCTGGTGGTAAACACTATGCAAATCAATTTTCGAGAACACAATTGAGCCACTCAATTCATCAAGCATATCATCTAGCCTAGGGATAGGATGACGATATTTGATTGTTATGTTATTAATCGCTCGGCAATCTACACACATGCGCCAAGATCCATCTTTCTTAGGAACCAAAAGGACAGGAATAGCGCAGGGGCTCTGAGACTCACGCACGTAACCTTTGTCGAGAAATTCTTGCACTTGGCGCTGAATTTCTTTAGTTTCTTCAGGGTTGGTCCTGTATGGTGCACGATTGGGCAAGGAGGCCCCAGGAATAAGGTCAATCTGGTGCTCAATCCCACGAATTGGTGGCAGCCCCGGTGGCACCTCCTTTGGAAAAACATCCGCATACTCCTGCAAAAGATTAGTGACAACAGGGGGCAAGGAAAGAGGTATGTCCTGAAGTGAAAACAAGGTTTGTTTGCAAATCAAGGCATAGCAAACAGCAGTGGTAGCATCAATCTCATCCAAATCAGATTTAGTAGCAATGAAACATGCCCCTTTCAGCCTGATCTCATTTCTGTTATCATGAACAGATTTGGCACTTCTTTTTTTGTGCTTCTCAAGTTCATTTGCCACAATCTGATTTTCACTTTTAGCCTGTTCCTGATTCTTCATTTTACTAGCTCTAGTAAGTTCATCTTTTAAAATTGCTTCAGGAGACATTGGATGCAACACAATCCTTTTATCATGGTATTGGAAGGAATACTGATTTGATCTACCATGATGCATAGAATCTTTATCAAATTGCCATGGCCTTCCTAGCAGAATACTACATGCTTGCATTGGCACAACATCACATTCAACAACATCTTTGTAGGATCCGATGGCAAGATTAATTCGCACAAGTTTTGTTACCTTTGCCTTACCGGTGTTATTCAGCCATTGAATGCAATATGGATGCGGGTGTGGTTGGGTGGTTAGCGCAAGCTTCTCCACCATGTCGCTGCTGGCCAAGTTGTTGCAGCTACCTCCATCGATGATCACTCGACATGAACGCTCTTTGATGACACACTTTGTTTGGAACAATGTGTGCCGCTGATTTTGCTCCGCTTTCTCCATTTGTGCGCTCAGCACACGCTACACAATTAGGCTCTCATAGCGGTCGGCTTCAGCTGCATTAATATGTTCTTCCGAGCAGCCCTCACTTCCTGCATGGTCAGCCGCAAGCAATGCAAGTATATCTTCATCAAGTTCACTAGTAGATGAGTACTCACCATCATTTTTGACCACCAAAACACGCTTGCTTGGGCAGTCACGCATGACATGTCCAAATCCCTTGCAGCAGTGGCACTGAACATCTCTTGTTCTACCTGTGGATGCCACCGATGAAGTGGTTGCAGCAGGTTTTTGCGTTGTCTTTGCTGCTGAATTTGCAGGGTTGTCACGAGGCTTGTCGCTAGAAGGTGGGGCTGCTGTTCGAGCTGACGATGAATAAGGTGCAGCAGCACGTCCAGTTGATGGAATGCTTGAGCGGGGCTGCGTGGAAAAATTCCTCCCTGCAGAAATGTTAGTCCTGGTACTTGCACGTCGTCCCTGCACTTCCCTTTCAGCTTTGCAAGCAAGATGGAACAAACGGGTTATGTTAGTGTACTCTTTATAAGCAAGGATGTCCTGAATTTCCCGGTTTAACCCGCCCAAAAATCTAGCCATAGCAGGTTCCACATCCTCCTCTAAATTGCAGCGTAGCATGCCCATTTGCAGCTCTTGATAGTATTCTTCTACACTTTTAGTACCTTGTTTTAACTGCTGCAGCTGGTTTAAAAGATCACGTGCATAGTAAGATGGAACAAATCTAGCCCTCATGATCCATTTCAAAGCATCCCAAGTTTGTGGCATGTTATTAGGATTTTTCTTGCCATGTTCTATCCACCAAACGGAAGCAAAATCAGTGAATTCACTAGTTGCAGCCCTAACACATGCATTTTCAGGAAAATCATGACAAGTAAACTTTTATTCAACAGCCATCTCCCAAGTAAGATAAGCATCCGGATCATATTTACCATCAAAAGAGGGTATCTTAAATTTTATCTTACTGAAAGCAATGTCATTGTTATGTACCTCATGTGGACGTTGTCCACCCATACCTCGACGGTTACGACGTAGACGTCGCTGGCCTCGATCCTCAACTTCGGTGTCAGCAGCATAATCAGCACCTGAATTTTCTGCGCCGTCCTCATCCTCCTGGCCACGTCCTCTACGCTGATCATTCGTCTTCGCGTGGAGCTCATCAAAGCGCCTTAGAAGAGCAACAAGACTCTTGTCCACGCGAGCAACCGTCGTCTCCAAACCTGCAAGCTTCGTATTGTTGGAAATCTGTGCGGCCTCCATTTGCCCAATCTTTTCATTTATCACCTGCAAATCATTATCAATTCCAAAGGTGTACTCCCTCACTTGCTTTTGAAAATGTTGTACGATGCCTTTGGTGCGAGGTGTAAGCAGACCTCCACCATCCTCATCCTCACTCCCTGCACCTGCCATGGTTAGCTTGCAGCAAACAAAGTCACAAGAAGTTGCCTACCAACTAAAGGAAATAGGTGGTGGCACACTATATGTTCACTCACACTTGTCCATTCAAGTTCTTACATGTTCTTACCAAGCAAGGCAGGAGGTGTCGGCAGCCAGCAAGAACAACACAAATGGTTACACAAGCACAACCCCGTGATGTAGTAGATGATTTGTGGAGCTATAGGTGGCTACAAACAAAACAAATCAAGGTACAACTAGAACCACATTAGTCAAAGCAAGTTGAATAGACATTCATTGATGGTCCTATGCTGGTCCTAGTGCCAAATCAAGCTAGAGATGTGAGCCTGAACACAAATGTTGTCACACACCAAGACAGCAAGGAATGCAAGAAAATAACAGCTATATTCCCTTCACTTTTTTTTTCTCTTCTCTTCTCTTTCTTTTTTTTTTGCTCTTTCTTTTTCAGGGGCTAAAACTCTTTTGAAAACCCAACAACCCAAACAAAGGGATTGCTGCACACAACTCCTTTGAAATTAGTTCCAACATCTCAACTTTCAGACAGCAGGTCGTGAATCTCAAGTGCTATTGCGACGCGCTCAGAAGGAGTTAGGGAGCAAATTTAGATCCGTTGGAAAGAACACGAGATAAGCTTTCCAGATTGTATTTAAACATTTGAATCGGACATGTAACACGAGATATAGGACTGTTTTCTTCTAGTGCTCAGATCTGGGAAGATGGATTCGTGGTGGCAGAAATGACAGCGGAAATATGAATAGATTTGGTGGATTTCGTGGTGACTAAAATGTGACCAGAACTCAAAACTCTAAGGATTGAACCACTAAGAACTAGCAACTAGCCCAAACAATGCAACTGAAAACTCAACAAGCAAAGAACTAAGCAGAACAGCAAAAGTTCAAACTTGTTGTTGGGATTTTCAGATCTAGCCTATCTTTGTGTAGTTTTCTGGACTGTAGGTAAAGGGATTGGTAGAATCTCTCACCGAAAAAAACCTTGTTCTGATTACCACATGATGGAACCCGCTGGGGTTTGCTCCCGATCTTTCGATGAGAGTGGGGGGATAACTCGATTTGAGGAGGATCGACGTTGTGCTGCCCGACTACAACACCACAAGGGCTGCGCTGCGCCTTAGCGACAGTTACACCGCCTCCAATTTGTGTTGTTCTTGCTGTGCCAAGAACATCCTTGAACCTGCAAGCAAATCGAAGAACAAGCAAGAACAAGTGGACAAGCAAACAGCACACAGACCTTGCCCAAAGGATAAATCTGATACACACGAAGTTGGGGTTCTGAATCGAGCAAATCGGGTGGTCTAATCGACACACGCGTTTACAAGGAAGTAGCAACAGCTAACTTACAACCAAACAAAACCCAAGTGTCAAATGGTGGCTGCTGGTGGTTTATATAGGTGGGGGGGCAGCCAAGAGGCGTGGGGGGTGTAAACCCTAACTTAGAATGGGCCCCTAGTGGGCTGAACTAGATACAAGGGCCTCAGCCCAAGACTGGAAGACTGAACGTCATTTTGGCAATTCTGCTTAACTCCTTTGGAATTTCGTCTTGAGGTTGGATCCGTCTGAAAGTAGACTTCAGCAGCTTTCCAACAAGTACTCATGTGCTTCAAACAATATTCGGAGCTAAGAGTTATGGCCTTCCGAAGTTGCCCCTTCCTGGAGGTCCAAACTGGTATGGTCCGATCTGATCATCCACACTCGCTTTCTTGTCGTGTTTGCTCTCCCTCCAATCTGGTTCATGTCCCATGTTCCTAAGAATAAGAAAAGCATCACAAGAATTTAGTAGTACCCCATTCATGGATGATGGTTTGTGGAAAGCAAGGAACGAGTTTACCTGATAATTTAGCTCTCGTGCACGAGCTCTTGTCATTGGTCCTTGCTGCGTAGTAGGCATGGGTGTATCGTTGGGAGGGATGTCCTCATCAAGAGGCCTCTGCACCAACTCGACGCAGCAACCTTGACTCTTTTATCAACGATATCGACAAGTTGCTGCTCCCCGATCTACCCAGGCAGATCGAAAACACGTTCGTTCTCGATGTGACTCCAAGTCATGCTGCACCAAGACTTGGATTGGATTCAAACTGATCTGAGGAGGCTTCATGATCCATGTCCCACCCCAATTCGGAGCAGGACATGGATCACCTCTTCAAGTCCGAGATGAGGGAGCCACCGCACGTCAGGGGCCCCCATTCTCGACCATGATTCAGATTCAAATAAAAAGTACCCGTCAATTACAATTCTGAGCCGAGGAGGATTCGAGGACCGGGGAGCCACCGCTTGTCGGGAGGCCTCAGTTCTCGTTATCCACTTACAACCCGATGATTACTCCGAGTCATTTTCGGGTAGTCATCTGGGTTTAACTATAACATCCATGCTGCAAGGCTGATTCCTATTCTGGAAGGGTCTAGAGCCCTCTGAGGTACGCGAATCCGACTCCCACCTTGTGGCACAATCCACCCTTCGGCGAATCGACCCCAGGGAGCTGGAAATTTTCACCTACTCCGCTCAACATCGACGTGCTACCATGACAACCTCAACTACTCGACTTGCACCGCAGTCATGACTACCTCGACAAATCAGCAGTGCCAACGACAACTTCTACAACTCGTCTTGACTAGAAATTAGTCGGTACCGAGCCACAAACTACTCGGCGACTAACTTCACTCGGTCAACAACTAGTCGGAATCAACTCTGACTAGTTGACTCCATCGACAAATTGCTCACGGATCAAGATCGGGTTGAGACAGTTCAACCCAAGACCCTCTCCACTTTGGAAAAGGATTTTGATCATCTACCACCACTCGAAGAAGGAAAAGCCACCTTTTGTCGGGGGGCTACGGTTTTCGACAACTACTCGGATCCATCTATTCATGTGACCCATGGTCTGGTAAGGGGATCAGATTGGTTAGGCAGGTTTGGGCAACGGAAGGGCATTAAACCCTCCAGGTCCCTCAAATCAAGTCCACCACGATTCATTGCCACACCCGGGGAACTCCCCTTTCAAGAAGGTAGACCCCTCCTCCCTTCCGATGACGAAGACAAGGGCCAAGTTGTGCGGTGTGCCAAACACTTCAATCCAGAAGTACTCATGATTCATGCCGATGAGGACTGTGAAGGCCTAGAGTGGGTCCAGCTGGATGACTACGATGACTACCTCCTTGATCCACTCGACGAAGACGTGGACGTAGCAATGGATAGGGAATCCTCATCCAACATCAAGGTGGACAACGCAGATGACATCTATAAGGCACGAAGCACACCCAACGCAGGCACCGCATAGTCGGGAAGAACTAGCAGGGGAGTGGTAACCTCCACGACCACTCCACGGGCGACCTTCGAGCTATCATCAACGCTGGCCGGGATGCCCACAATGTCATCATTGCCAGGCGGCAGGAGTGTGAAGAAGTGGAAGCCTACAACCCCACCCGCTACCAACACCCTCTCGACTACTTGCAGACTACTCGGAAGCGCAAGCTAGGTCCATGATGAAACGCGACGGACTACCCAACTAATGATTTACTCATAAATTTCGTACCCGATTCAAGGAGGTTTTCTGAGGGTCTTTTTGTTGTTTCATTTGTTTAAACCATTGTTTTGGTGGACCTTATATCGAAACAAGAGGTTCCGTACACCTAAAAGCATCCCTTTTTACCACTTAGCCAGGTTCGCTATTTATGTTCATTTACTCGGGTTAATCACGACTCCCTCGCTAAACTCAGGGAACCTTGCCATAGCCGAACCATGCGACCGCCAAGAATTGTTGCCGCGTTTGGCAATGACTAGTTGAACCCTTTAATCAACAAAATAAAGCATCCACATGATTATCTATCAAACACTTCCAGTAACGCATAGATTACTAGTTCCCAGCTAGTTTGCTGTGTTACTGAAGGGGCCTTACTCCCAAACTCCCAGTAACACTCCGTTTACTAGTTTCCAACTAGTATTAAGCGTAGTTTACTGAAAGGGCCTTGCTCCCGCACAACTTCGCCAACAGTTTCGATGGAACTCAATATTTTCCGACTAGAAGCAGCCTGAAGCACCCGTACGACTCGCATGGAAATCATATGTGCAATCGACGACTCGATCGACAAGTCGAAGCTCTCGGACCAAATCCCCCTCGGACGGAGGTCCTCTACCACAAAATTGGAGAAGGATTTGGATCATCTACGATAAGTCAAAGTAGCATTTGGATCATCTACGACAAGTTAGAGAAGGATTTGGATTGTCTATCACAAGTCGAAGGAGCATTTGGATCGTCTACGACAAGTTGGAGGTGGATTTGGATTGCCTACTACAAGTCGGAGGAGGATTTGGATCGTCCACTTCAAGTCAGAGAAGGACCAGCCAGCATCTATCGAATGGCTCCCGCCCCCGCTGACTACTCGGACTTCATCAACAACACCATACCTTTACCAAAAGGCCACCACGGCCTGATGGCACCTCAATCTTGGTAGGATGGGCTAGGGCATCGGAAGGGCACGAGTCCTCCAAGCTACCTAGATCAGTCCACCCTTTTTGTGCCTCCACCTTGGTAGGGTGGGCCAGGTGTGACACTCAGGTAATTAGCATGGTCACACCCTAAAGTCTTGATGTGTTTTTATGTGCAAAGTTTAGCAAAAGGTGTGCCTAATATGTGCAAGGTTTTGAAAAAAAAAGTGATAGTTATGTAATTAATTTTAACTAGAGGTCCTTTATTGCAAAATGGGTGGAAATAGAGGGAAAAGTTAAAAGTAAGAGGGTTGTTTTGCAAAAAGTGATATCTGTGGTTAAATTGCAAAAATATGTGAAATTACCCTTGGGTATATATGTAAAAGTAATTTTACCCATGGGATTTACATAAAATGTGAAAATATTACCAAGTCTATAATATCTTCAAAACTGTTGCTCAACTGCAGATGAACCTTAAAGAGAAGTTGTAGAGTTTGAAAAACCATGCACTTTTGCTTTTTGGACCATCTTCATTTGAGCACTGGTTTAAAGGTTGCAAGTCCTTTTCAGTGAGGTCCCTGCTTTTCTCTGAAATTGCAAATCAGTCCTCAGTTCAGTTCCTTCCCCTTCTTCCTCCTGGCGCCACTGCTCCCCTGCTCTGTTTCTGGTTTCCCCTGCCGCCGGCGCAGTACTTTGATTCTGGCCGCCGCCGGCCACCTCCTGTGCCTCCCTTGCCACGCGTTGCTTCCCCATCCTCTCACCGCTCTAGCCCCTTCTGCTGGTGTTCCACCCGAGCGCCACGTCCTCCACTGGCTGCCAGCACGGCACGCCGGAGTTCCTGCTGCCGCCACAATACTCATGCAAGCATGCCTATCCTTCCCCCTCTCTTCGGCTCAATAGCACCAGTAGCTCCCCCTCGTTTCATTTGCCCCGATAGTTTGCTTGCCCAGCTTGCTCCGAGCCCCTCCCACCTCCGCCGCCCAACCCATCTCTCCGGTGAGCTTTGGGTCACCGTGGGCCACCACATCCAAGCCACCACCGCCCGCACTGAGCCCTCCAGAGGCTTCCCCGGTGCTTGCCGTTGCTTCCCAGCCCCCGGCCGCCTCTCGATTCCGGCCGAGGAACCACCTCGACCAGTGCCGCCCGCCACCGCCCCCTGCCCGCCGTGGGCCGGCCATCTCGGTCACCCTCGCGCCCTTAAGACCCTACGGCCGGCTTCTCTGTGCTCCAGTGAAACTTCCCGACCTATTCCACACCGCCTCCGACCACTGGACCATTACTCCCGCCGTTCATCTTCGTCGCCGGCCGCCTGCCTCCGCCGAGCTGCCACTGCCAGTCGCCCCTACTCCAATTCCAAGTGTCCTCAGGTGCGTGAAGGGTCGTTGATGCTTCCCCTCCCCTTTGATTCCACCGCCGGTGATCGCCGTTGACCGTGCACACCGGTCAAACCTCGCCACCTCTGTGTTGGACCGGCAGGGAGCTCGGGTTAGAAGCAGCAAAAGCCTAGGGGGCTATTTGCAAACTGTAAGACTCAGGGGAATAGTAGTGTTAAGGACCTGTGTGCAAGGGTGTTTGTTATTTCATGTGAGTGCATGTTCTGCCTTGCTAAAATCGTAGTAATTCACAGAAAAATCCAAAAATGGCAAAACTAGTTTTGTTAGAAACTAGATTTCAAACTCTATGACTTTTGTTAATAGAGTTTAGTTTGAAACAAAATACTTTTGCCTTTATTTTAAATCTAAGATTAAGGGGTAATATATACTTAACCTTGTCATTTCATGCTCTGTTGTTTATAAAGTTTAGCATGAATGTTCTATAAGCCCTAGGTAACTTTGTGCAAGTTTCAAACTCAAATTTGATTTAAACTTAACTTCTTTAATTTGAACTTTCAAATTTGAAATATTAACTAAACCTATTGTATAACCTTTTCTAATTGAACTCTATTGTCATTCTCTAATGTATACAATCAAATTTCTAAAAACTATGATCTTTTATTTAAAAATTTTGAATTTAAATTTTGGTTCATTTAAAATTTAATTTAAATGTTTTAATTATTATTTGCAACAAACTCCACCATATCTTTGTGATTCTTTTATAAATAGTGTTTCAAACCTAAACCTCTTTATTTTATGAATTCTTGTGTGTTAATTGGATGAGTTACAATATTTGAAATGTGAAATTTTAAATTTAAATTTCACCTTATTTAATTTATTGCATCTCGTATAGAATCAACGACACTCGACGACGGGGACTACGAATTGGTCTTAGGACAAGACCAAGGCTTTCCAGAAGATCCAGCGCAAGTCGTCGAGGGACTAACCGAAGCCCCGAACCCCAGTTCGGAAACCTCTGACACTCCTGCCCCTAACCCCACTCAAGAAGGCAAGCCCCGGACATATCCTACTACTTTATTTACACTGCAATCTATATCTATTTATCTATACTTATGCATTAAGTCTAGGAGTTGTGATGAAACCCTAGATGCATAAATATTAGGAATCCAATGTAATGCTCCTGAGTCCTTATCGGATAGATGCTCCGCTAGAAGTCGGGTGATTTCCTGTCACTCACGCGATATAGGAGTTGCCTGTTTACTATTTTGCAACCACGATAAGGATGACGGACAGGGTCATGTGTTGTGTCATGACCTGGAAGTTTACCCTGTCTGTTTTGATAAAAGTTTTAAGGTCGAAATATGTGGTAGTGGTGGCTAAGTTTTTGAAAGTACTAGTCACATGCCGCGAAATATGGTAAGCGGTAAGCCTAGTAACCAATCGGCCCGGCAAGTGGACATACCTCCCACAACTCGATCTTTATGTTATGTTCACACGCACCGACGTGTGGGAATACGTGTTGCAATGGCAACCAGGAGTACGGGTTTTGTAGTCACGCTACAGACGTACGTCCTGCACTTTGGTAGTGCGTATGGTCTTGCAGTCGCTTGTGGTGGACCTGATCCACGACCCGGAATGAAAGGCAAATGGTTGCTCGGGATTGGTCGTTGGATCTTCCGAGCGTGTGTGCTAGGTTCACCTTGCAAGGTTAAATTCGATTCGAATCGTCCGCCTCTCACGAGGATTGAGACTGCTTATCCCTTCTGCCACATCGAGTAAAAAGTATAATTGTTGATGGAATAATCTTGATGGATGATAAGCTATACCTTGCTTGTTTAGTATAGGTGCTTACCTAGAATGGCTAATCAAACTAGAATCTGAAAGCTAAAACTTGAAAATAGTTTATACTCTTTGTTGCTTTTCAGCTGAAAATAAACTCAGAGCCCCATATAGTACCTTCATGAGTCTAGTTACGGGCTAAAGTATACCCCAAACCCGGGTAAGCCTTGCTGAGTATTAGAATACTCAGCCTTGCCAATATCTGTTTCAGGTATGACCTTCGAAAATCCCACGGACAACCTTGTGTGGCCAACGTCCGTTCCTTTTGGCTGGTCCGTGGAGTGGGACCCATCCCCGGCCAGCACTGACCCTCCGGAGTGACACCAGGCCCTAGGCTAAGCTTGGTGTTCGCCTTCGCGACGTGTGTAGTCGCGTAAAACTTTTTCTTCCGCTGTGAGTTTAGACAAGCTGTTACGCTTGTCAGTTTGAAATGGTTTGTATAAATTTACTTATCTTTGAACTCGGTTTGTAATAATGTATGTATGGTTGTAAATTAAAAAGTTGATGAGCTATTTTGTGATGTGAACTCGCCTTCGTGCGAGGTAAACCTGCTTCGATCCTGCTGAACCGTGGTTGTATCGGGCGGAGACCCGACAGACCAAAGGATTGTTCCGTTTGAAGTGCGTTAAGCTGATTGCAGTTGTACGGCGATCAATAACGCACTTGAGCCGGAATAATTCGAGCGGTTCTGCCACAGCTGGTATCAGAGCTGTAGGTTTACTTTTACATCCGGAGAAGCTCTTAAAAAGTGTTTTCTGGATAAAAGTTTGCCAACAAATGAGTTTACAAAATACGTTGGATCCGTTAAGGTTGTGCTTAGAACGTAAAGCCCTAAGGGTTTATATGGGAAAATATCAGGTGGCAATTAGAGTATATATGTATAAATCTGACTTGCAGCACTACTTTCTGCCAAAACTTAAATTCCTGTACAATTCAACCTTACTTTCTGTAACGACACCTGCGAACGGAGGTAAGAAGGTAAGGATCCTCAGCCAACTGAGGGAGCTTGGCCTTCCCATCGGTGATGCGAACCGAACGCTGTTTCTCAAGCAGTGGCCTACTTGAGATGCTGCCAATATACCAACTTAGGTTGATTATATTGGGAGTATATGGTTCGGCGCAGGGTATGGCGATCGCTGTTTATACCCCCGCATTTTGCGGTACCCCCCGTGAATACGTTGTTTCGATGACGTATGTTAACGTTGTCTGTACGGCGGTAATTGTACAGATGCTGTTTCTATAGTGAACAGTAATGTTTGGGGACGCTTTCATGTTGTGCTGCCATGAAAGGTTCATGAGATATATATATATATGTGTATTCTTCTGCAGGTACACTAACCACGTTTACGCTATATGAAGAATATGTTGTTTGCTTTAGGAATGGGCTAATGGAGTTTTAAGGATAGCTTTAGGTTGGGTATCTTATGTGAAATCTTAGTTTTCCATCTGTTTTCCAGCCTTTGCTATTACCAGAATCGGTTATCTCAAGTAAAGTTATCTTGTGAGTCTTCTGTAAAATAATTGCATTTCAGTCATTCAATGCAATTGTGTCATCAATCCATTGGGTTCTTGTTCTGTGTTGCTATATTTCTGTATCTCACCATTTGAAATCTTACTTCAGATGGCTGAGACTCCAAATATTCGTTGGGATCGTCAAGGACATGCTCATACCAATGCTTTGCATTGGGAGGGCTTTCCCCGTCTCTTGTGGGAGTCACTTCAGATTTTTGGCTATGATGCACCCCCACTCTATGATGGATATGAGTTTGTTGAAGCAGGTGTTCCTCGGTGTAGGGTGAAGATGACCATTCCGCAGCATCCTTCTCGCTACTTGTGGCAACCTGTCACAATTTGCATGTTTGGCCACCGCCTTGTGGATACCTTTGATTCTGCAGCACTTGAAGCTATTCACATTTTCTGTGACAAGCACCCTGAAGAAGTGGCTCCCTATCCGATTGGTTTATTTCCAGCCACAGACCCTCGTGACTCCGAGTGGACCTTCAGGATCTCCTACTGCAGTCATCTATTGGGAGATCTGTCTCTTGAGATACTGCAAGCTCTTATTCGGTTCATGAACGTGCAGCATCAATATCAGTTGCTGCAACGTCGGAGCATGAACCAGTTGTTTAACTTAGCTCAAGCTCACCATGGAACTATCACCCAGCAGCTTGACGAGCTGAATGAGCTTCACGCTATCACAAATGCCCAAGTTGACCTGTTAGCCCAGCGCGATGTGATCATCAACAATCAAGAAAACCAAATCCATGAGAGGGAGACAGTTATTGCCCAGCGCAATATCATTATTGAGTTCCTCCAGGATCAGGTTCAAGGTCTTACCATTGAGCTTGATGATGCTGTCAACCATATCAACGACCTCCATGAATAGGCCGCAGAAGAAAGTGAGAGTGAGGAAGAAGAAGAAGAAGAAGAGCCAGAAGAAATAGAAGGAGAATCGGGTCTTGACTCCGAACACGGTGATTCTGTCCCAAAATCCCCAATCTAACCACTCATCTTCCGGAAGAGTATCGTCAGTGGGAAACTTCGACGACTTTTAGCCTGTCGCTCTCCTCGCTGTACTGGATGTAACCTAAGTGGTGTGTAGTTTACCTAGTTATAGAGCCACTTGTTGTATGTGTGGCATAGGCAGAGGTTATGATAGTTTGAGTGTGTTGACGATATCAGTATCTGTATAGTAATCTAATCCTATGTTTGGTTACCCGGTTCAATATCCTTGTGTCGATTTGAATGGAACATATGCATTACAATTCCGTCTGATAATTGCATATTATCTGAAATTGGAGTAAGATTATGGTTGATAATGGATATCTCCTTTATTTCAGATGGTTGGAGCTACTCGTGGAACCCCGGAAGGATTCCGGGCAGGTCAACCTGGTAGTTCTCAACATCCACCACCGCCACCTCCAAACCTGGCCGAGGTTATGGCCCGGCAAACCGAGCTTCTAAATCAACTTGTGCAAGCTCAGATGGGCCACTTCCAGCAGCAACCTCGAGGCCGAGGTGAACTTCTGTCGGCCAGTTACCAGGACTTCCTCAGCACTCAACCGCCATTATTCCATAAGGCCGATGAACCTTTGGACGCAGATGCTTGGCTTCGAACTATCGAATCCAAGTTCGCCTTATTACCAGCCCCATGTACAGGTGAGAATAAGGTGCTCTTTGCAGCCCAGCAACTCCGGGGCGCTGCTCGTCTTTGGTGGGACCAGTTTCATGCGATGCAACCTGCCGATCACGTCGTCACCTGGGACGAGTTTCGGACTGCGTTCCGAGCACACCATATACAAGCAGGACTCATTGAGCGGAAGCTCAATGAATTTTTGAGCTTGACCCAGGGTACCCGCACTGTTACACAGTATGCCCAGGTTTTCAATCATCTGTGCCAGTATGCGAGATCTCATGCGGACACTGATGCCCGCAAAAGTGATCGCTTTCGCCGGGGCCTAAACACCAAACTTAAGGAATGGCTAAATTTGGTGAAGGCTGACAATTTTAATGAGTTGGTCAACATGGCCATTACTCAGGAGGATTGCATTGCCGCCCACCGAGCAGAGAAGAAACGGAAGGCACCTTCAGGGCCTGCAACGTCGCAGTCGCCAAGGTATCGGTTGGTCCCGGGTAATGCTCCTCGAGCTCCGCCTCGAAATAATTTGCCTGGCAGATGGGTAGCTCGACCTCCCCAACAAGCACAATTCAACCGACCACCACTGCCACAAAATCAGCAACAACCCCAACAAGGTCTGCGGCCGAGCTTTCCGCCAGCTGCTCCAGGAAACAACAATTATCGTTGTTTCAATTGCGGAAGCCCATCCCACTTCATTAAGGATTGCCCTCAACCTAGGAAATCATTCCAAGTGCAAACATCTAATCCAAACTACAAGGGCAAGGGTAAGAGGCAAGTGGTGCAGGTCCGTCAAGGGAGGGTGAACCTCACCACACTCTCCGAACTCCCTGAAGGGGCACCGATAATGACGGGTACATTTTCTATTAACCATCATCCCATTATTGTTCTTTTTGATTCCGGTGCTACCCATAGTTTTATCAGTAAAGAATGTGGAAGTAAAGTAGGTTTGGATATGCATCCTACTAAAGAAGATTATAGGATAATCACTCCTGGTGGGAAAACTCTATTAAATCAAATTTGTATGAAAGTGCCACTTCTCTTGGGTAGTCAGGTGATAAAAACCGACTTACTCCTATTAGACCTGAAGGGAATGGATGTTCTTTTGGGAATGAACTGGATGGCGCAGCACCATGTGTCTTTAGATATCTCTTCTCGCACTGTGGAAATAGGTTCACCGGAGAATGAACCTACCATTCTTTATCTTCCACAATCAAAGTCCTTCAACTCTTGCACCTATGCTGCATCTAAGGTCAAACTTGAGGATATTCCAGTCGTCTGTGAATATCCAGATGTTTTTCCAGATGACTTACCTGGAATGCCCCCAGACAGAGATATCGAGTTCATTATATAACTTCAACCTGGTACAGCCCCTATCTCTAAGAGACCTTACCGTATGCCTCCTAATGAGTTGGCTGAATTAAAAACCCAACTCCAAGATCTCTTAGACAAAGGCTTCATTCGTCCAAGTGCATCATCATGGGGTTGTCCAGCCTTATTTGTGAAAAAGAAAGACAATAGCTTGAGGCTATGTGTGGATTATCGTCCTCTCAATGCGGTGACTATTAAAAATAAGTATCCTCTACCCCGCATTGATATCCTCTTTGATCAATTAGCCGGAGCCAAAGTGTTTTCTAAAATAGATCTTCATTCCGGCTACCACCAAATTAAGATTCGGCCCAGTGATGTTCCAAAAACAGCTTTCTCCACTCGGTATGGCCTATACGAGTATCTTGTCATGTCGTTTGGTCTCACTAATGCTCCAGCCTATTTCATGTACCTCATGAATTCCGTCTTCATGCAAGAACTCGACAAGTTTGTTGTAGTCTTCATTGATGACATCTTGATCTATTCCAAAACCCCAGAAGATCATGCCAAGCATCTTCATGTCATCCTTCAACGATTAAGAGACCACCACCTGTACGCCAAATTCTCTAAATGTGAGTTTTGGCTAGATACAGTCAAATTCCTGGGCCATACCATTTCTGGTGATGGAATATCCGTCGATCCCAGTAAAGTACAAGAAGTGATGGATTGGGAACCCCCGACTTCCGTCCATCAAATTCGTAGTTTTCTCGGTCTAGCTGGCTACTATCGTCGTTTCATTCCAGATTTCTCCAGAATAGCCAAACCTATGACCGAGCTATTAAAGAAAGGTGTGAAATTCTCCTGGGATCAAAAATGCGAAGATGCATTTCATATTCTCAGAGACCATCTTACGACTGCACCAGTCTTAGCTCAACCAGATGTCTCAAAACCTTTTGACATCTACTGTGATGCATCGGGAATTGGACTTGGTTGTGTACTTATGCAAGACAACCGAGTAATTGCATATGCATCACGAGCACTTAGGGTTCATGAACAAAATTATCCCACCCATGATCTCGAACTCGCAGCTGTTATTCATGCCCTAAAGATCTGGAGACATCATCTAATGGGTACCAAATGCCATATTTATACCGATCATAAAAGCCTCAAATATATTTTTACCCAGGCGGATCTGAATATGAGGCAAAGGCGCTGGCTAGAACTGATTAAAGATTATGACTTGGAAGTACATTATCATCCAGGCAAGGCCAATGTCGTTGCGGATGCTCTTAGTCGCAAAGCGCATTGTTCTTGCCTATCCGTTGAAGCATTCAACGAGACACTCTGTTGGGAAATGAGAAAGCTCAACCTAGAGATCATTTCCCAAGGTGACTTAAACCATCTCTCGGTTGAAGCCACACTTAGAGATAGTATTGTTCTAGCGCAACAGCGTAATAAAGGGGTCAAAATCATTAAACAGAAGATAACACAAGGAGAAGGGAAGTATAAATGCTTCCGGATTGATCCTAAAGGAGTTCTATGGTTCAACGAACGTATTGTTGTACCTAAGAACCATAAACTCTGCAAGCAAATAATGGATGAGGCCCATCTATCTAAATTCTCTATACACCCTGGCAGTACGAAGATGTATCAGGATCTGAAACAGAACTTTTGGTGGACTCGTATGAGACGAGAAATTGCCAAATATGTGTCGGAATGCGATATCTGCCAAAGAGTTAAAGCCAGTCATTTGAAAACTGCTGGTATCCTTCAACCTCTACCCATTCCCTCGTGGAAGTGGGAGGATATCAGTATGGACTTTATTGTTGGTCTGCCCAACACATCTCGGAAGCATGACTCTATTTGGGTAATCGTTGATCGATTAACCAAGACTACACATTCCCTTCCCGTGCATACCACATATAATGCCAAAAGGTATGCCGAGATTTATCTGGATCAAATTGTTCGACTTCATGGAGTACCTAAGACAATTATTTCTGATCGTGGAGCACAATTTGTTGCTCGATTCTGGGAGCAACTCCATGATGCTCTTGGGACTAAATTAATTCGAAGCTCTGCCTATCATCCTCAAACAGATGGGCAAACTGAACGAGTAAACCAGATTCTGGAAGATATGCTCAGAGCTTGTATACTTCAATTTGACAAGAATTGGGATAAATACTTGTCACTGACAGAATTTTCTTACAATAATAGCTATCAGACAAGTATTAAGATGGCCCCATTTGAAGCATTATACGGTCGCCGATGCCGAACTCCTTTGAGTTGGTCACAAACCGGCGAGCGTAAAATTTTTGGGCCCGACCTAGTTATGGAAGCAGAGGATAAAGTCAGGCTTATCCAGAACAATCTAAAGGCCGCCCAATCTCGACAGAAAAGCTACGCTGATATACGAAGAAGACCATTGCAATTTCAAGTCGGAGACTTCGTATATCTTCGAGTATCTCCTACCCGAGGTGTTCAAAGGTTCGGTGTAAAAGGGAAACTTGCTCCTCGATACATCGGACCCTTTGAGATCCTTGAAATCTGTGGACCTGTAGCTTATCGTCTCCAACTTCCTCTTCAATTAGCGGCCATCCATAACATCTTTCATGTATCCCAACTCAGAAAGTGTGTTAAGATCCCCACCGAAATCATCGATTCCCAGGCTATCGAAATCGAACCAGATCTGACCTATACAGAGCATCCAATCAGAATCCTCGACACTAAAGAGAGAAGCACCAGAAGAGAAACCACCAGAATGTACAAGATTCAGTGGAACCATCATACAGAAGAAGAAGCAACATGGGAAACTGAATCTTATCTTCAACGTAACTCTCCCAATTTCTTCCAAACCAATCTTCGAGCTTGACCTTTCTATTCCATCCTGCTTCGGAATCTCGGGACGAGATTCTTTTTAGGGGGGAAGGCTGTGACACTCAGGTAATTAGCATGGTCACACCCTAAAGTCTTGATGTGTTTTTATGTGCAAAGTTTAGCAAAAGGTGTGCCTAATATGTGCAAGGTTTTGAAAAAAAAGTGATAGTTATGTAATTAATTTTAACTAGAGGTCCTTTATTGCAAAATGGGTGGAAATAGAGGGAAAAGTTAAAAGTAAGAGGGTTGTTTTGCAAAAAGTGATATCTGTGGTTAAATTGCAAAAATATGTGAAATTACCCTTGGGTATATATGTAAAAGTAATTTTACCCATGGGATTTACATAAAATGTGAAAATATTACCAAGTCTATAATATCTTCAAAACTGTTGCTCAACTGCAGATGAACCTTAAAGAGAAGTTGTAGAGTTTGAAAAACCATGCACTTTTGCTTTTTGGACCATCTTCATTTGAGCACTGGTTTAAAGGTTGCAAGTCCTTTTCAGTGAGGTCCCTGCTTTTCTTTGAAATTGCAAATCAGTCCTCAGTTCAGTTCCTTCCCCTTCTTCCTCCTGGCGCCACTGCTCCCCTGCTCTATTTCTGGTTTCCCCTGCCGCCGGCGCAGTACTTTGATTCTGGCCGCCGCCGGCCACCTCCTGTGCCTCCCTTGCCACACGTTGCTTCCCCATCCTCTCATCGCTCTAGCCCCTTCTGCTGGTGTTCCACCCGAGCGCCATGTCCTCCACTGGCTGCCAGCACTGCACGCCGGAGTTCCTGCCGCCGCTGCAATACTCATGCAAGCATGCCTATCCTTCCCCCTCTCTTCGGCTCAATAGCACCAGTAGCTCCCCCTCGTTTCATTTGCCCCGATAGTTTGCTTGCCCAGCTTGCTCCGAGCCCCTCCCACCTCCGCCGCCCAACCCATCTCTCCGGTGAGCTTTGGGTCACCGTGGGCCACCACATCCAAGCCACCACCGCCCGCACTGAGCCCTCCAGAGGCTTCCCCGGTGCTTGCCGGTGCTTCCCAGCCCCCGGCCGCCTCTCGATTCCGGCCGAGGAACCACCTCGACCAGTGCCGCCCGCCACCGCCCCCTGCCCGCCGTGGGCCGGCCATCTCGGTCACCCTCGCGCCCTTAAGACCCTACGGCCGGCTTCTCTGTGCTCCAGTGAAACTTCCCGACCTATTCCACACCGCCTCCGACCACTGGACCATTACTCCCGCCATTCATCTTCGTCGCCGGCCGCCTGCCTCCGCCGAGCTGCCACTGCCAGTCGCCCCTACTCCAATTCCAAGTGTCCTCAGGTGCGTGAAGGGTCGTTGATGCTTCCCCTCCCCTTTGATTCCACTGCCGGTGATCGCCGTCGACCGTGCACGCCGGTCAAACCTCGCCACCTCTGTGTTGGACCGGCAGGGAGCTCGGGTTAGAAGCAGCAAAAGCCTAGGGGGCTATTTGCAAACTGTAAGACTCAGGGGAATAGTAGTGTTAAGGACCTGTGTGCAAGGGTGTTTGTTATTTCATGTGAGTGCATGTTCTGCCTTGCTAAAATCGTAGTAATTCACAGAAAAATCCAAAAATGGCAAAACTAGTTTTGTTAGAAACTAGATTTCAAACTCTATGACTTTTGTTAATAGAGTTTAGTTTGAAACAAAATACTTTTGCCTTTATTTTAAATCTAAGATTAAGGGGTAATATATACTTAACCTTGTCATTTCATGCTCTGTTGTTTATAAAGTTTAGCATGAATGTTCTATAAGCCCTAGGTAACTTTGTGCAAGTTTCAAACTCAAATTTGATTTAAACTTAACTTCTTTAATTTGAACTTTCAAATTTGAAATATTAACTAAACCTATTGTATAACCTTTTCTAATTGAACTCTATTGTCATTCTCTAATGTATACAATCAAATTTCTAAAAACTATGATCTTTTATTTAAAAATTTTGAATTTAAATTTTGGTTCATTTCAAATTTAATTTAAATGTTTTAATTATTATTTGCAACAAACTCCACCATATCTTTGTGATTCTTTTATAAATAGTGTTTCAAACCTAAACCTCTTTATTTGAAATGTGAAATTTTAAATTTAAATTTCACCTTATTTAATTTATTGCATCTCGTATAGAATCAACGACACTCGACGACGGGGACTACGAATTGGTCTTAGGACAAGACCAAGGCTTTCCAGAAGATCCAGCGCAAGTCGTCGAGGGACTAACTGAAGCCCCGAACCCCAGTTCGGAAACCTCTGACACTCCTGCCCCTAACCCCACTCAAGAAGGCAAGCCCCGGACATATCCTACTACTTTATTTACACTGCAATCTATATCTATTTATCTATACTTATGCATTAAGTCTAGGAGTTGTGATGAAACTCTAGATGCATAAATATTAGGAATCCAATGTAATGCTCCTGAGTCCTTATCGGATAGATGCTCCGCTAATAAGGCCGGTAGAAGTCGGGTGATTTCCTGTCACTCGCGCGATATAGGAGTTGCCTGTTTACTATTCTGCAACTACGATAAGGATGACGGACAGGGTCATGTGTTGTGTCATGACCTGGAAGTTTACCCTGTCTGTTTTGATAAAAGTTTTAAGGTCGAAATGTGTGGTAGTGGTGGCTAAGTTTTTGAAAGTACTAGTCACATGCCGCGAAATATGGTAAGCGGTAAGGCTAGTAACCAATCGGCCCGGCAAGTGGACATACCTCCCACCACTCGATCCTTATGTTATGTTCACATGCACCGACGTGTGGGAATACGTGTTGCAATGGCAACCAGGAGTACGGGTTTTGTAGTCGCGCTACAGACGTACGTCCTGCACTTTGGTAGTGCGTATGGTCCTGCAGTCGCTTGTGGTGGACCTGATCCACGACCCGGAATGAAAGGCAAACGGTTGCTCGGGATTGGTCGTTGGATCTTCCGAGCGTGTGTGCTAGGTTCACCTTGCAAGGTTAAATTCGATTCGAATCGTCCGCCTCTCACAAGGATTGAGACTGCTTATCCCTTCTGCCACATCGAGTAAAAAGTATAATTGTTGATGGAATAATCTTGATGGATGATAAGCTATACCTTGCTTGTTTAGTATAGGTGCTTACCTAGAATGGCTAATCAAACTAGAATCTGAAAGCTAAAACTTGAAAATAGTTTATACTCTTTGTTGATTTTCAGCTGAAAATAAACTCAGAGCCCCATATAGTACCTTCATGAGTCTAGTTACGGGCTAAAGTATACCCCAAACCCGGGTAAGCCTTGCTGAGTATTAGAATACTCAGCCTTGCCAATATCTGTTTCAGGTATGACCTTCGAAAATCCCACGGACAACCTTGTGTGGCCAACGTCCATTCCTTTTGGCTGGTCCATGGAGTGGGACCCGTCCCCGGCCGGCACTGACCCTCCGGAGTGACACCAGGCTCTGGGCTAAGCTTGGTGTTCGCCTTCACGACGTGTGTAGTCGCGTAAAACTTTTTCTTCCGCTATGAGTTTAGACAAGCTGTTACGCTTATCAGTTTGAACATGGTTTGTATAAATTTACTTATCTTTGAACTCGGTTTGTAATAATGTATGTATGGTTGTAAATTAAAAAGTTGATGAGCTATTCTGTGATGTGAACTCGCCTTCATGCGAGGTAAACCTGCTTCGATCCTGCTGAACCGTGGTTGTATCGGGCGGAGACCCGACAGACCAAAGGATTGTTCCGTTTAAAGTGCGTTAAGCTGATTGCAGTTGTACGGCGATCAATAACGCACTTGAGCCGGAATAATTCTAGCGGTTCTACCACACCAGGGCATTGGAAGGGCATGAGTACTCCAAGCTACCCGGCTCAGCCCACCTTTCTTCGCCTGCTACTTGGTTGGGTGGGCCTAGGTATAGGACGGGCACGAGTCCTCCAAGACACCCGGCTCAGCCCATCTTCCTTCGCCTACAATCTTAGCAGGGCAGGCCAGGGTATTGGAAGGGCATGGAACCCTCCAAGCTACCTGGCTTAGCCCACCTTTTTTGCGCCATCAACCCCGACAACCTGTCGGGCCTAGCACCATTCCAAAAAGACAGGATCCTCGACTCCCCGATGACTACTTCACCATTGCCAGGGCACTCGGCGACCCGCCTACGACTACTTCGACTACACGACCAGTCGGGAGTGGGACTCACACCACCAATGACTAGTTAGAATTGATTCTGACTTGTCGAGATCATCAACAAACCAGCACAGCTTCATCAGCAATTAGCAACAAATCAAGATCACCAATCACCCATGAGAAGACTGAGACCTGATTTGGGGAGGTTTTACAGAGATCTTTAGGGAATTTGTTTAACCATTGTCTCGAGTTTCATCTCGACACAAGGGTTTTTTCCCAAAGAATTCATTCAACCTCTCGGTCAGGGGATCAAGGTGTTTTCCCAAAATAGGGCACGTTTGTTTATATTTACTTCAGTGCCGTGCGACTTGTTTTTGGCCCGCCTAAGGAATTCCTTCGGGCTAGCTGAGACATCTTTGCATGGCAACTTGCGACTTGTCTTGGCCCGTCCAAGGAGTTCCTTTGGGCTAGCCGAGTCATCCTTGCTCAACGACTACTTTTTGTACCAACGCAAGTACAAGATTGCGTTGTCCCTTCCTTTGGGCCAACCAAGACTAGTCTTGGCCCGCCCAAGGAACTCATCGCTTAACGTGAAAGATCTCGTCATCAAATCCCTTAGGGCCAACCGTGATGTTCTCACAAGTCAACATATGCATTCTCACGGTTTGCCCAAGGATAAAATTGAAGCTACCAGCAAGATTTATTTATCCCTTATTGACTTCTAGTCACCTCCACATACTTCCAGTACAACTCCGTTTATTAGTCCACGACTGGTATACGTGCAAGTTTACTGAAGGGGCCTCGCTCCCAGACTTCCACTAATATAGACTACTAGTTTCCGACTAGTATGCTATGTTACTGAAAGGGCATCGCTCCCATATTTCCAGTAATGCTCCATTTTACTAGTTACCGACTAGTTCTACGTGTAGTGTACTGAAGGGGCCTCGCTCCCATGTCCCTAGTAAGACTCCATTTTTCTAGTTGTCAACTAGTACTACGCGTAGTCTATTGAAGGGGCCTCGCTCCCATGTTTCCAGTAAGACTCCGTTTTGCTAGTTCTCGACTAGTACTACATGTAGTGTGCTGAAGGGGCCTCGTCCCATGTTTCCAGTAATACTCCGTTTTACTAGTTCTCAACTAGTAATACGCATAGTCTACTGAAGGGGCCTCGTTCCCATGTTTCCAGTAAGACATCATTTTGCTAGTTCTCGACTAGTACTACACATAGTGTACTGAAAGGGCCTCGCTCCCATGTCTCCAGTAATACTCCGTTTTACTAGTACTCGATTAGTACTACGTGTAGTTTACTGAAGGGGCCTCGCTCCCATGTTTCCAGTAAGACTCCGTTTTGCTAGTTCTCGACTAGTACTATGCATAGTCTACTGAAGGGGCCTCGCTCTCATATCTCCAGTAAGACTCTATTTTACTAGTTCTCGACTAGTACTACGCGTAGTGTACTAAAGGGGCCTCGCTCCCATACTTCCAGTAATGCTCTGATTGCTAGTTAACGACTAGTATCTTATGTTACCGAAGGGGTTTTTAATCCCATACTTCCAGTAACGTTCATGCTACTAGTCTCCGACAAGTACTTTGTGTTACTGAAGGGGCCTCACTCCCATCCTTTCAATATTTCTCCATTTACTAGTTTTTGACTTGTTATACATGGAGTTTATTACAGGGCAATGATCCCATCACAGTTTCATGTCTATCAGTTACAACATACTTTTATGTTTACCTTGCAGGGGACCTGATCTGGACTGTGCTACTGGACGAGTCGGATTCAACTCCGATTAGTTGGCTTCATTGACATTCACCAACGACTACTCTGATTTCACGAGAACGCTCGCCTACACGTTGCTAACTATAACGACTACTCGTCGGATTTGATTCCGACTAGTTGGGTTCATCAACAACCATCGGTGACTACTGGACTTCATGAAGAATGCATGGCAGCATGCTGTCAACTAGTTCGACCACTCGTCTCGCCTACAAGCTAGTCGGAATCGACTCTGCTTCGTGATACGCTGGCGACTACTTCAAAACTAGTCGGAATCGACTCCGCCTAGCCTGCTCCATCGACGGTTCAAGTTTCAGTGGTGACTTAGCCAATAGCTAGCTTGGGGGCTGGCGCCACTGACTCCTAGGCATATCCTATGCGACTCATCTAGCTCCCAGGCTCGGAGCCTGGATATGACCTTGTTCTCAGCAGTGCAGATTGCATGCCATGATTCTTTGGACCCTTTATTCCAAAGCTTGGGGATTTGGATTCAAGGCTCAGGGGCTGCGGGACATGTGTCATCAGTACCTTATTTTTTCAAATCAGCTGGAAGATAAAGATAGAAGACTCAAGATTGAATTGACCCTCAGCCTAATTTTGTGAGTCAACCTAAGGCTCGGGGGCTACTCCATATGGAGTGCAAGTTCAATCACACCCCATATAGAAGAAGACAACTACTCGGGGCATGAGCACCTCACAGCCTTGACGCAGCCAAGGAAGTACTCGGAGGATATCTTCAAGATGAAGTTTGGGAGAACTCGAAGACGCCTTCAGAAGTACTCGGACGCCTGCAATACTCGGCTACAAAGAGCTCAGGGGCTTGTCAGACCCGGGTACACGGGACTATACAAGTGGCATACTTTTCGAAGGATAAGGGTTGGGAAATGGCCCACACCCTATATTTGTGTAACTACTCATAGGCTAGTAGAACTGCTCCTACAGTAGTAAAACTAGTCGGATACAATAGGGAACTACCAGAAAAGTACTCGGGTAGGACTCTAGGGCATGTATCCGACTAGGACTTCCATATAAACCTGTCCCCCCAGACTATATAAGGGCAGACAGGAGCCCCTCCAGGGGATAACATAGGAGATCATCTAGGGAATCCCCCAGAAGATCACCCGATCATCATCAAAGGCAATACAAACCACACAGGACGTAGGGTATTATGCTCTCGGTGGCCCGAACCTATCTAAACCTTGTGTTCCTTTGCACCTTCGAGTTCGTGATCTCGGTGACACCCTACCTACAAACTCACCACCTCGGGGGTATCCCTCGGTGGGCGTGGCTGTAAAACACCGACAATAAGCATTTGTGCCAACTTTTGTCATAATGGATGACACAAGGTCTAAGCATGTCTTCGAGTATTTGATTTACTCTCTTGGTTTGCCCATCCGTTTGAGGATGGTAAGCTGAGCTTCGAATCAGTTTGGTGCCAAGGGAAGCTTGTAAGTGTTCCCAAAAATGTGCTACGAATTGAGCACCACGATCTGAAATAATCATCTTGGGTACTCCATGTAGGCAAACAATGCGATCGAGGTAAATCTCGGCATATTTCTTGGCACTGAAGGTAGTGTGTACCGGAATAAAATGTGCCGTTTTCGTGAGTCTATCCATGATAACCCATATGGAATCGTGCTTTTGGGAGGTGTTGGGCTATCCAACAATAAAATCCATACTTATGTCTTCCCATTTCCATGATGGTATACGCTACCTTCAAGTGGCTAGCTTTAACCCTCTGACATGTGTCACATTCCGAGACATACTTGGCAATTTCCCTTTTCATTCTAGTCCACCAAAAGTTTTGCCTAAGATCTTGATACATTTTGCTACTACCCGGGTGAATAGAGAACATGGAAAGATGTGCCTCATCAAGAATTTGTTTTTGGAGCTTATGATTCTTTGGAACCATTATGCAAGATCCAAACCATAGAACCCCATTCTTGTCTTGGCGAAAACATTTATATTTCTCCTCTCCTTGAGAGAGTTTTTGGTTGATGATTTTAACACCTTCATTATGTAATTGTGCCATGATGATTTGATCATGAAGGGTTGGTTCAACAGAGATATGATTTAGAGTGCCCTGGGGAATCATTTCCAAATTGAGTTTCCTCATCTCATAACATAACGTTCCATTATAGAATTCTGCAGTCCAGCAATTGCAATGAGTCTTGCGGCTTAACGCATCAGCGACTACATTAGCCTTTCCTGGGTGATAGTGTACCTCAAAATCATAATCTTTGATCAACTCCAACCATCTTCTTTGTCTCATATTCAGATCGGCTTGGGTGAGGATATATTTGAGACTTTTATGGTCGGTGTAGATATTGCAATGAGTGCCCATAAGATAGTGTCTTCATATCTTTACAGCGCGAATGACAGCTGCTAGCTCAAGATCATGTGTTGGATAATTTTGCTCATGAGGTCGAAGAGCTCGTGAAGCATAGGCAATGACTCGGTGATCTTGCATAAGCACACAACCAAGACCAGTGCCAGATGCATCACAATAAACATCGAATGGCTTGGTGTTATCGGGTTGTGCTAAGACTGGGGCTGTAGTCAGGTGTTCCCGAAGAGTGTGGAAAGCTTTTTCACATTTCTCGCTCTACACAAACTTTACTCCTTTCTTCAATAGTTCAGTTATAGGCTTAGCAATTCTGGAGAAGTACAGAATAGAGCGGCGATAATAACCAGCTAAACCAAGAAAACTACAAATCTGATGGACGGAGTTGGGAGATTTCCAATCCATCACCTCTTGTACTTTGCTAGGATCAACGGCTATGCCTTCGCTGGAAATGTGTGGCCCAAAAACTTTTACACTATCCAGCCAGAATTCACACTTGGAAACTTAGCATAGAGCTGATGGTCTCTAAGATGCTAGAGAACAATGTGCAGGTGCTTAGCATGATCTTCCTCATTCTTGGAATAAATAAGGATGTCATCAATAAAAACCACAATGAACTTATCAAGTTCGGGCATGAATACCGAATTCATGAGATATATGAAGTAGGCAGGAGCATTTGTGAGCCCGAAAGATATGACCAGATACTCATATAGCTCGTATCGTGTGGAAAAGACAGTCTTAGGGATATCACATGGACGAATCTTGATCTAATGATAGCTAGTGCGAAGATCAATTTTTGAGAAGACTCTAGCTCCCACTAATTGATCGAAGAGAAGATCAATGCGAGGAAGTGGATATTTTTGTTTGGTTGTCACCGCATTGAGAGGTCGGTAGTCCACACACAACCACAAACTATCATCATTCTTCTTCACAAATAGGCCTAAGGTGATGCACTAGGATGAATGAAACCTTTATCTAAAAGTTCCTGCTGTTGTAGTTTCAATTCGGCCAACTCCTTTGATGGCATTCTGTAGGGTCTTTTTGAGATAGATGCAGTACCTGGCTGCAGTTCGATAACGAACTCAATGTCCCTATCTGGTGGCATTCGTGGCAAGTCATCCGGAAAAACATCGGCATACTCGCACACCACTGGAATATTTTCTGGTTTGACTCTTTCCATCGTGAAAGCATAGGAATTTATGCATTCCCGGGAAGGTAGGTAAAGAGTAGTGGCTCCATGACTAGGTGAGTTTATTTCAAAAGCTCAGGAAGAAATATCTAATGTAACTTTGTGCAGAGCCATCGAGTTCATCCCCAAAATAATGTCCATGTCTTCAAGTGCCAAAAGGATAAGGTTGGTTTGGATAGTTTTACTATCCAACTTGATCGGTACGTGCCTTATGATTTGGTTGGAAGCAATTTTACCACCCGGTGTTGATATCATGTATGAACCTTTTGTGTGGCAAAAATCCAAGCCCACTTTTGCACTAATAAAACTATGGGAAGCACCAGAATTAAATAATATAATTGCAGGCTTGTTGTGGATAGAGAATGTACCCTTCACCACTGGTGCACCTTCTGGAAGATCAGCAAGTGAGGTGAAATTGATCCTTCCCTGCTGAACATGAACAGTCTATCTTTTTCCCTTGTTCTTATTTTTCTGATTAGAAACTTGCCCTTGATTTGGCTGCCTAGGCTGGGAGCATTCTCATGCAGAGTGGCTAGAACTCCCCACAATTAAAGCAATGATTTGTGTTGCTCAAATGAGCTGGCTACTAAGCAATCATCCTGGGGCCAGTCTGCTAAGGCATAGGGGGTCGTGCAATGCCCTGCTGCTGTAGGGGCTTGAAAACCCTACGCCCTTGTTGAGGGGCCTTCTGAGGAGCTTTGGAAGTAGCATTCTGCACCAAATGATACCTTTGTGGCGATGCACTAGAGGGTCCAGCTAGTGCCTTCCTCTTCTTCTCAGCACAGTGCACCAAAATACAGTCTTCCTTAGTGATTGCTAGATAGACCAGCTCATTATAAGTGTCTACCTTGATGGGGTTTAAGCGATCCTTGAGCTTGGTACTAAGGCCTCTACGGAAGTGATCACGCTTCTTAGCATCAGATTCAGCATGATAGCCCTCGTACTGACAAAGGTTATTGAAAGCCTAGGCATACTGGAGTACGGTGCGGGTACCCTGAGTAAGAGCTAGAAATTCATTCAACTTCCTCTCCATAAGCCCTTTTGGAATATGGTGGGCTCTGAATGCATTCTTGAATTCCTCCGAAGAGACAACATGGTCGGCTGGGACATGGCGAAATAGTTTTCCCACCAAAGGCGTGCGGTACCGCGAAGTTGTTGCGTGACAAAACAGGCCTTATTTGCATTGGAACATGGCACCACAAGTAGAGAAAACTTGGACTCGATTGTGCAAATCCAAGCATCCGCATCCAAGGGCTCATCCATCTTGTGAAACAGAGGAGGCTGAGTGCCCAAGAAGTCAAGGTAGCCAGTAGCCTGAGGTTGGTGGACACTGTGCCCACCCCGCTATTGCTGGAATTGCTTAAATGCTTGCTGCCCTTGAACAAGCAGGCGGAGCAACTCGGTCTCAACGGCCATTACTTCAGCCATGTTGGGTGGTGGTGCGGCTGCTGCGGTTGTCCGTTGCCACTAGCACCAAATCCGGTCGGGGTGTTGCAGGTCCTTTGAACCATCTGCAGGGTGCAAATTTTTCATTAATTTAGGAATCCACAATACCACCAAGGCTGAGTGTCGTAAGTGTGGAAGATTTAGAACTCAAGGATTCATAGATAAACTATGGACAGAATACTGCTGGTTGCAAGAAAATTCATAACTCCCAGTCTGTTCATCCAAGTCCTTTCAAATTTTTTGCAGCGACTAGAAAATTTAGTGGCCTGCAACTTTGGTATTCAACTACACTTCCAACTCCTACATCTTTGAGTACATCGACTACATTTCCCACTACTACCACTACATCTCTGACTGCTTCGACTACTCCTCCGACTACCATGACTACATCTCGACTACTTCAACTCTATCCACGACTGCTTCAACTACATTTCTGACCTTCACCACTACATTTCCGACTGCTACTACTGCATCATTAACTACATCGACTACTACTACAGCTTCTTTGACTACATCTCTGACTGCTTCACTATATCAATGACTACGGCAACTACATCTCCGACTACTTCACTACATTAACGACTACGATGACTACATCCCCGACTGCTTCGACAATACTGTCAGACCCGGGGCCACCGGGCTGGGCACGTTACAAGTTTAAGAGATTAAGCCCGTCTTATCTTTTATTCTTTTTGTTTATCTCTTGTTTATCCCGTTTAAATAGGAGATAGAGTTAACCAACACGGAGAGGATCTACTCGAGATGTGTTCTGGTGTGATCCCTCGACGGGAGTTGGTTAGCATCTTTGTAACTCTGACCTCTCGGATATATAAGGGAGGTCAGGGACCCCCCTCAAAACAGAAGATCATTAGGTCATTCTACATCAAAGGCAATACAAACCATACAGGACGTAGGGTGTTACGCTCTGTGCGGCCCGAACCTGTCTAAAGTCTTGTGTTCCTTGCACCTTCGAGTTCCTGATCTCGGCGTCCCCTCACCCAAAACTTACCACCTTGGGTATATCCCTCGGTGGGCAGCCGGTTAAACACCGACAGCTGGCGCGCCAGATGGTGCAGGCAGTTTCTGGCGATTCCTTGTCGACATGAAGCCAAAGACCTCCGTTGCGGATCTCCGCAGCGACCTTGACAAGTTCATCGACGGGTTCGACAACTTGCCGCTCCACACTTCCGCAGCACAGATCGAGATGGGGTCCGCTCCAGCCTCGACTTCTTCTGGTGTTGCGGCAATTCCCCCTGGTTTGGACTCATTTCAATCTAGGGATCTGCATAACCGATCTCAACTCGGCTTGTGCGAATCGGCCACTGATCTTCAGGAGGCCAACGCCTCTGGGTCCCTCTCCATGTTAGAGAAGGACCCGGACTTGCTACTCCAGGTCGGAAAGCCTGAAGCCACCGCGTGTCGGGGGGCTTCGGGTTTTTCCGGTACCGGTGATCTGGTGGTCACCTCTCTATCGGAGGGGCACGTGGTGCACTGGAGGGGCATGACGCTCCCCAATCTACTCGAGGCAGAGGGTCGACTCGTGGCCCACCTTGAGCCCTTGCCTTTTCAAGAGGGCAGGCCATTGGCCACCGTGGCGGAGGGGTCGACTGAACTAGTCGACGAAAGTTCTCATGAGCTTTCCTCCCGCCAGGTGCTGATGGCCGAAGAAGGCGAGGGCGATGGGGACCTCCTCATCGTCAACTTTGAAGCGATCTCTGAGGATGAGATCACAGCCAACGCCGGTGACGAGAACGACGCTGATCGCGAAGGGCGGAGGGCCAGGAATAGGGCCCGCGCGATCCGGCGGAGGAGGGCCAACGAGCGAAGGCGATCTATGCATCGCGAGCTCGACCCTGAGTTTGCCGCCGTAAGCGAGCGGGGTTTCCAGACTCCGGTGGCCAACATCGCCAGGGTAACGGCCATCCTCGAGCGCAGCCATGATCCGGAAGTGCGTCAAGCGCTCCTTTATGCACAGAGGGCCTGGATCCAGTTGGATCAGCACAACCCGGCGCCCACCATCAGGGAGGAGCGCGTGGGTGAGAGCCGGAGCCAGGCTCATAGCCAAACGGCTGGCGGCCGTCCTCGACACCAGCCCAGCAACGACAACGCTCGCGGGAGTCAGACCCCTGGCGGGAGGCAGCAGCCACCGCAAGGGGGTCAGCCACGACAAGCCAATCATCGACTTCCTCCGGAGGATCTGCGCCAGCACATCAATGAAGGTCGCGATGCGCGCACCGTGATCTCCTCCAGGCGCAAGACCCGCGAAGAAGTCGAAGCTGAAGGTACTGACTGTAGCGATCGATTTCCTGCTTTCTCTGCTCGTTTCAGCAGCTACAAGTACCCGGAGGGCTTCAAGCCGATCGGCATCACCAAGTACGACGGCAAGCAGGCTCCCCAGCAGTGGCTTCGCTGCTACTCCACGGCCATTGAGGTCGCGGGGGGCTCAAATATCACCAAAGTCATCTACTTCCCGATGGCTTTGGACCCTGCGCCGCTCACTTGGCTGGAGAGCCTCGGCAGCAACTCCATCGACTCCTGGGAACGACTTAAGAAGGTCTTCATCGACAATTTCCAGTGAGCGATTGCTCGTGCAGGTACTCGACACGATCTTGCCCAGTGCAAGCAAGAACATAATAAGCTTCTGCGGTCCTACACGCGCCGCTTCTTCGACGTCCGCGCTACCATCGCGAACATCTCGGAGGAGGACATCATCGACTGTTTCTATAACGGCATCACCGACCCGAGCATATACAGAGACTTCGGGCGGAACAGGCCGAAAACTGTTGCGGGCCTTCGTGATATGATGCACGATTGGTCCCAGCAGGAGGAGAAGATGCGGGAGCGGTTCCCGCGGCGCCACGATAACAATCTGCGGCGCCCAAACGACAACCGCAGCGATAAAGGCCAGCGGGACTTTTCCGGGCCACCCCGGAAATGAAAGCCAGATGATGTCATCGCGGCTATTGATCATCCTTCGTGGGGCAAGAAGTCGACAACTTAGGGGGAGTTCGAGAAGCTCCTGCAGAAGAAGTGCTCGTGGCACCTGGGCGCCAACCACGCCGCCATCGACTGCTACCACCTTCGGAGGACGTTCAGCAACTCTGGTGGCGGCAAGAAGAACAAGAAGCCTGCTGACAAAGAACCCGAGGATGACGACCACGACGACCAGGGGCGCAATCCGAAGTTTCAGGATGCCTCGAAGGTCGTCAACGTTATCTTCGGAGGAGATGAGGATTTCGGTTCCAGGCGGGACCAGAAGCTGCTTCTTCGGGAGATCTTGTCCATTGAGCCGGCGGTACCACAACCACTCCATTGGTCGGAGGTCCCCATCTTGTTCTCTCGTGATGACCAGTGGATGAGCTTTTTAGAGCCCGGTAAGTTCCCTTTGGTCATGGATCCTGTGGTGGCAGAGGTTAAGCTTACCAAGGTCCTCATCGATGGCGGGAGCGGGCTCAATCTCATCTTCGTCAGCACTCTAAAGAAAATGGGCCTGGATTTCAAGGACATGCTGGTTCCCAGCAAGTCCCCCTTTTACGGCATCGTCCCAGGCAACGCGGCGCACCCGCTTGGTACGGTGGTCCTCCTAGTCACCTTTGGCATGCGGGAGAATTATCGTACCGAGTTCATCAAATTCGAAGTGGCTACTTTTGACTCTTCTTACCATGCAATACTGGGTCGTCCGGCACTTGCCAAGTTCATGGCAGTGCCGCATTATGTCTATCTGCTTCTTAAGATGCCAGGACTCGGTGGAGTGCTCACCCTCCGCGGCGACTTGAAGAAGTCGTACGACTGCAATCAGGAGGCGATCCAGTACGCTTCGACTACTCGCGTGCCAGATGCTTCGGGAGAAGTACTCGCGGCCGCGCAGCAGCTCTCCCAGACCGGGCTGGAGATTCCTTCCAAGAAGGCCAGCAAGTCAAGCATCCAGTCGACTGATGATGTGGCCCTCAAGACGATCCAGCTCCAGGAGGGAGATTCATCCAAGACCGCCATCATCGGTGCGGGCTTGGGTGACAAATAGGAACTCGTGCTCGTCAGTTTTCTTCGGGCTAACCGAGACATATTCGCATGGAAACCAGCGGATATGCCAGGGGTGCCCAGGGAGTTGATCGAGCATGCTTTGAATGTACACCCGAAGGCTACGCCTAAGAAGCAACGCCTGCGGAGGTTTGCCCACGACAAGCGTGAGGCCATTAAATGGGAGATCGCTAAACTTCTCGTGGCTGGATTCATTAAAGAAGTAATCCATCCAGAGTGGGTAGCGAATCCCGTCCTTGTAAAGAAAAAGAACAATGAATGGAGAATGTGTGTCGACTACACCGATCTCAACAAGCATTGCCCAAAAGATCATTTTGGGCTGCCGCGCATTGATCAAGTCGTCGATTCGACGGCTGGATGTGTCCTTCTTTGTTTTCTTGATTGTTACTCAGGGTATCATCAGATTGCGCTCAAGGAGGAGGACCAAATCAAGACTGCATTCATCACCTCGTACGGGACTTACGCCTACAAAACAATATCCTTCGGGTTGAAGAACGCAGGAGCAACATATCAGCGTGCGATCCAGATGTGTTTCGCGGATCAGCTGCATCGGAATGTCGAGGCCTATGTGGATGACGTGGTCATCAAGACCAGGGATTCCGATAACTTGATCGTAGATTTGGAGGAAACATTCAGCAGTCTGCGCAGATTTCGTTGGAAACTCAATCCCACCAAATGCGTCTTTGGAGTACCTTCAGGGAAATTGCTCGGGTTCATCGTCAGCAATCGGGGCATTGAAGCCAACCCTGTGAAGATCACGGCCATCACTGATATGGAGGCTCCGGCCACAATCAAGGATGTGCAAAAGTTAACAGGTTGTATGGCGGCTCTGAACAGGTTCATCTCCCATCTCGGGGAGAGGGGACTACCCTTCTTCAAGCTCCTGAAACGCCAGGATAAGTTCCAATGGACGGAGGAGGCTGAGCGGGCCTTGCAGGACCTGAAACATCATCTGCAGTCACCTCCAATCCTCACAACACCGTTGCCAGGGGAGGTTCTACTACTTTACATCGCGGCAACAACTCATGTTGTCAGCAGTGCTATTGTAGTCGAGCGAGGCGAAGAAGGCCATGCGTTTGGAGTGCAGAGGTCTGTCTACTTCGTCAGCGAGGTCCTCTCCGAATCCAAGGTACGGTATCTGTAACATTCCTGTAATTAAGGATATGGACACTAGATAATTAGTGTGTTGTATGTATATTAAGCTTTGTACAAAGGACTAGGGGTGTAATTGTAAATTATGAATTTCATAAGTTTTTATGTACAATTGTGTGAAAATACTCTTAAAGGTCAAATTTATTTGACTAGAGCAAAGTAAAGCACAAATGTTAAGTTAAAAATCCAAAAAGGAATAAACTTTGTATGAAATCAAGGACTTATGTGTAATTAAAACAAATACAAGGGTTATATATGAAATGATTGAATTATGGAAGTCAAATTCAAAGTTGTTTAGGGATTAATGTGTAAAAAGAGTTAGTAATGATTACTGCAGGAAATCTTGCAAAAAGACCCTAAACATTAAAGCATTTTGTTTGAATTACAAGACAAAGTTTATAATTTGAAATGTGCTCTAAAGTTTAAAATAAAACTATATTCTTTGGGATTTTGAACTTGAACCTTAAAACGTTCTTGTAGAATTTGAAATTCTCTACAACTTTGCTTTAGACACTTTTCACACTAGACTTTTGTATCAACGGGAATTTTTCCTTTACAGAGGAGTCCCTGGAAATCTCTAGATTTGCAAATCAGTCCTTCTGACCCTGTATGCCTTCTTCCTCCTCTGTCACGCGTGCTGCCCCCTCTGCTCTGCTCCTGCTGCCGCCGCCCACCGCCGGTGCAGCCTCCCGAGTGCCACATCCAGCTACATTCCCCTCCCACGCGTCGCCCTCTACCTCTCCCACCTCGGCTCCTCTTTTTCCCTGGCCTCTTCCGCGCTGGACACGCCCACGCCGCCGCCGTGCGGTCGCCACCGAGCTGCTGCCGTGGCCAGCTCCACACCGGGCGCCCAACTCCTATGTTGCGCGCGCATCAGCACCCCTGGGAGCTCCTCGACCTATTCTAGCCCTCCACTCGCCAGCTCCTCGCCCCTAAACACCGGAACGCCGTCGCCCTTCTTCTGTAACTCCGGCGAGCTCGGTGTCGCCGTGGACCCGCTGCTGCCGCCCTCCTCCGCCCGAACCAGCACCACCAAAAGTTGTCCCTCGGTCCCCTGAAGCTGTTGGATCAGGCCAGCGCCGCCCCACTTGCCGGGACACCGCCGTCCAGGACCTCCCCGCCGCCAGCCATCTGCTCTCCGCGGGCAGACCTGTACACGGCCCTAGAAGCCCAACCGAACCCCTCCCGAGGTAGCCCCCGATCTACTCTCGCTAATCCCCCTCTTCTCCCCCACTATTGCGACCCGAGCATCACGGATTTGGCCGGTCAACTGGCGCCGCCCCTCTTGGACCACGGCCAGGGACTCCATTGGAGAAGACAGTAAAGTTTCAGGGGGTTTTGTGCTAAAGCTAGGGGCTGTTTTGTAAATCTTATTTGTGATCTCTGCTGTGAACTTTGAAAATGCGTAGAAAACAGTAGAAAAATCAGAAAAATACGAAATCAGTTGGGTTAGAATCCTTGTGATAAACTCTACAACTTTTATTTCATAACCATGCTATGACAGTGCTTAGTTTGTTCTGTATTCTAAATACAAGTAAAAGGATGTTTTAATCAAATCGTATGATTCATAGCTTTACTGCTGTTACTTTTTGGAGCATATATTGTACCTAAATTGAGAAGGCTTGTATAAATTTTTGAAGTCTAGATCAACCCTCTAGCTAGAGTATTTGATTACTTTTGTTATAAGTTAATAAAAGCTTGACAATTTAATTTCAGAAGTATTTATACATATTTAGGGATGAAATTTTTACTATAGTCTGGTCTTTATGAGTGTGATATAACATAAAAATTTTAGAAGCAGAAACCTAATATAACTTAAGTTATAAATTTTAAAACTTAGATTGCAAGATGAGTCATAAATAATAATTGGAATGCATGAAAATTTATGGAACTTCTCTAGAATACTAGACTTAAGTAGTTTATGATATTCTTAAATTGTGAACCCTAATTGTTGTATAAAAACCCTAATCTTAATATAAAACTCCAATTATATCTTAATATTTCAATGTTAATCTTAATTAGTTTTGTGACTTAGAACCTTTAGAGTAAAATTATCATAAAACCTAACCATGATAATTTTCATAAATATTAATTATTTATCTTAACTTAAGATTTGGTTAAATAATTCAAGTTAGCCATAATTAAGTAATAACCAAAGGTTAATTATAATGTTTAGCTAATAAAATAAATAAAAATTGCTAAGTGTGTGTAGTGTTGCTTAAGGTAATTAGATACACTACCCAGTAAAGTTAAATTAGATGTTTAGGGTAACCCACCACGGTTGCCTAACGGGACTAGTTAGTTTAATTAGTACTCGATAAATGACTGCCCAGTACAGGGTAGTTAGATTATCATCGTAATGTAATTTTCTTTAAGTTGGATTGCAACTTTATCGGGAAGTAAAATAAAAGTAAGAACATCCTATAACTTGTAATTTTGCATCTCATATAGATTCGACCACGCTCGCTGACGGGGATTATCAACTGCTCCCGGAACAAGAAGGAGGATATTCTGAAGACCCCGGAAATATTGTAGCGGATTTCTCTGAAGCCCCGAACCAAAGTTCGGGAGATATTAACTTAACTTACCCCAACTCCACCAACGAAGGCAAGCCCCGGACATAACCCCTACTTCATTACACTACAACTTATACTATTTATATTTATATTGTTATGCATTAAGTTCTTAGGAATTGATTGGAAACTTAGTTGCATTATCCAGGTACCGATGTATTGAACACTAGAACTTGAGTCCGAATAGCTGCTCTGCTTATAGGACCGGTAGAAGTCGAGTGATTTCCTGTCACTCGCGCGATATAGGAATTGTGATGTTTACATTCCTGTTATCACTATAAGGATGACGGACGGGAGTTTTATGAGGTATCCTGGTCAAGATGATACCCCGTCTGTTTTGATGAATTTGATAAGGTCGCAGTGTGTGGTAGCGGTGGTTAAGCGTTTGAAAGTACTAGCCACATGCCGTGAAATATGGTAAGCGGTAAGCCTAGTAACCGATCGGCCCGAGGAGTGGACATACCACCCACCACATGTATTTGCTTCTTTTGGTTACTTAGTTCGACGTGTAGGCATATGTGTTGCTGGGCAACCAGGAGTACGGGTTTTGTAGTCGCGCTACAGACGTACGTCCTGCACTTTTGTAGTGCATATGACCTGCAGTCGCTTGTGGTGGCACTGATCCACGAGTCGGAATGAAAGGCAAACGGTTGCTTCGGAACAACCCTGTGGTGTTCCAAGCGTGTGTGTTAGGTTTACCTTGCAAGGTTGAATCTCGATTCAGAATCGTCCGCCTCTCACGATGAAATGAGACTGCTTATCCCCTTTATCACATAGAGTAACAAGAGTAATTATGTGATTATTAAAGATGATGTTTGAGTAAAGATTCTACCATGTTTGAATAGCTATAGGTGCTTACTTAGAATGGTTAATTCAACTAGAACCTGAAAGCTAAAAATTGAAAATAAGGATCTACTCTTTGTTGCTTTTCAGCTGAAAACCCTACCCAAAGCTAAAAGCCAGCATGAGTCTAGTTATGGGCTAAGATATACCCAACTCCGGGTAAGTCTTGCTGAGTATTAGTATACTCAGCCTTGCTTTTGATAATTTATCTCAGGTACTTCCACTGATGAACCAGCTTTCATTACACCTTGGCCCTACCCATTGCCTGATGGTTGGTCGGTTGAATGGGATACGTCCCCGACCAACGCTGATTCCGCCGAGTGATGTCATGCCAGGGCTAGCATGACATCTGTAATAAAGACGTGTATAATGTTTACGCTTTTCAAACTCCGCTGCTTGAACTAGAAACTTGAACTTGTGTTGTAATAAACTCTCCTCAGTGAGAACAAATGTTATTTTGTACATTCTTGTAATACAACTGCCTGTGGTGTAAATTATTTTGGCATTGTATCTCTGGACTCACCTTCGTGTGAGGTACCTTGTTTGATCCTGAGTTCGGTGGTTTATCGGGACGTTACCCGACAGACCAATAGTATTATACCGTTTGAAGTACGAGGCAGCCCTCCAGTGAGGACTCGCGTACTTGAGTCGGTATAATTCAGGTTGGTTCTGCCACAGTATCCTGCTGTTCAAAAGCTTTTGTATGCAATCTTAATCACATCAAGAAAGCTGCGCCATTACTTCGACGAGTACATGATCACTGTGATCACGGACTTCCCGCTGGCGGATATTCTTCATAATCAAGATGCCACGGGGCGCATATCCAAGTGGGCAGTTGAACTGGGGGCTTTGTCAATAGACTTCAAGCCACGCACTGCAATCAAGTCACAGGCTCTAGTCGACTTCATGACTGAATGGAGGGAGAACCAAGTCCCAACTCCAGTGGACATGCCAGAGCACTGGACCATGTATTTTGATGGGTCCCTCAAGCTCGACGGTGGCGGTGCTGGGGTTCTGCTTATTTCTCCACGAGGTGAGCAGTTGAAATACGTCCTTCAGATCCTATGGGCGGTATCCAACAATGAAGCCGAGTATGAAGCCTTGCTTCACGGGCTTCGTTTGGCGATATCACTAGGGATCAAGCGACTACTCGTATATAGCGACTCTCTCCTTGTTGTTCAGCAGGTCAACAAAGAATGGGATTGCAACAAGGAGACAATGGATGCTTATGTGCAGGCAGTGTGCAAGTTGGAAAGCAAATTCTCTGGCTTGGAGGTTCATCATGTATTGCGGGAGCACAATGTTGGCATGGACACCCTGTCCAAACTGGGGTCCACGCGTGCCCAGGTCCCGCCGGGAGTCTTCGTCCAGGAGCTCAAACAGCCATCCATCAAGTCTTCTCCGCAGGTAGCCATCGACGCGGGTCCCCAACAACCCGATCGAGAGGTTATGGTGCTGGAAGAGGACTGGCGAGGGGCTTTTATCGACTTTATACGCGATCAACGGTTACCAGCAGGAATCAACGCCAGGAGCGCTGACGCGGCTCGCATCTTGCGAAGAAGCAAGGGTTTCATCCTGGTTGACGGTAAGCTCTATCGGCGAGGCGCTCAGTCAGGGGTTTTCATGAAGTGCGTCACGAAGGAAGATGGCTACGGCATACTGCGAGAGATCCACGATGGCGTCTGCGGCAACCATGCGGCTTCAAGAACACTGGTGGGAAAAGCGTACAGATCCGGTTTCTGGTGGCCCACCGCAATGACCGACGCGGAGGATCTCGTGCGCAGGTGCCAAAATTGTCAATTCTTCGGCAAACAGACGCATGTCCCAGCTCATAGCCTCATCACCATACCGCTATCCTGGCCTTTTGCCTGTTGGAGCCTTGACATGATCGGGCCCTTCACGACGGCACTAGGCGGCTTCACCCATGTTCTGGTGGCTATCGACAAGTTTACTAAGTGGATCGAGTACAAGCCGATAGCCAAGCTCACGCCAGACCGGGTCGTCGACTTCATCTCAGATATTATGCATCGCTTTGGCTTCCCCAACTCCATCATCACGGACTTGGGGTCAAACTTCACGGCGAACCAGTTCTGGGAGTTTTGCGAGAATGCTTGCATTGAAGTTAAATATGTCTCGGTTGCACACCCCAGGGCTAACGGACAAGTCGAAAGTGCGAACGGCTTGATCATTGACGGCCTCAAGAAGAGACTTTATGATAAAAATAGCAAGAAGGGAGGCAAATGGGTGCATGAGTTGCCACATGTCGTCTGGGGGCTTCGGACTCAGCCGTCCAAAGCCACAGGACAAACACCTTTTTTCCTCGTGTATGGATCCGAAGCTATTCTACCAGCCGATATCATGTGGAAGTCTCCAAGGGTCGAAATGTACAGTGAAGGCGAGGCGGACGAGGCGCGGCAGCTCGAGCTCGATTCTGTGGAAGAAGCTCGCTGTACCGCCCTTGTTCAGTCAGCCCGGTACCTGCAGGGGATCCGGCGATACCATGATCGCAACATCAGGGAGCGGTCATTCAGCGTCGGTGATTTGGTCTTGCGCCGTATTCAGGACGAGTCCGGCCTCCACAAGCTCAATTCATGGTGGGAGGGCCCGTTCGTCGTCAAGCAGGTCACACGGCCAGGATCATATTGACTACAATGCCCCGAAGGTCAGGACATCCCGAATTCCTGGAACGTCCAAAACCTGCGCAAGTTTTACCCATAAGCAAATACCCGGTGATATCCGAATCCCCGGGGGCTTGGAAGATCTCCTTTCCTCGATACATATTGGAGGCTATAAGCCACAATATTCGGGTTGAACATTCCTTCTCCGGCGCACGACAGCCACGGCCACGTGCAAACACTTGTGAAAATCGGCCACTCGTCGTGAATAATAAGAAAGTTATGGCTACATTCATAACTTATCGCCTTTATTTTTTGTCGCACCATCCGCTCCGGCTAACTCCTCCACATATCGAGTTCCGCCGCGACCGTGGATGGTCGCACGCAACCGCAGTCGCATTTTTTCCAACTCAGTTGATCCGCTCGACTGGCTTAGAAACAGCACGTTGGACAGGCTCGCATAAAGAGCTACCTCGACTACATCCTGAGTGGCTGCACTCAGACCAGTCTTGTTTTTGCCAAAAGAATGGCCAAACCATGGCAATGACCGCACCTGCTCCTAACAAGCTCGATCCGTCCGTCCGGGTCTTACTCAGCTTACGGAGCACGCTCACAGCAGGAGCGACTAATCGACTACACTCAGAGTCGTCGCACTCGAGGTAGTCCCGTTTTTTTTTTGCCCCATCCACGGCAACCCCGCGACGATGCTCACGTTCTTTCCTAACAAGTTTAGACCCGCTCGATCGAGTTGTGGCTATTCTGTTAGACGAGTACTAGCTGCCCTTCGGGTCGTTGCACCCAGGGAAGCGTCTACTACTTGAGTCTCGTAAGCCTGGATCCCAATTCAGCTAAGACACGCACACAAGTAGAGATGTCGAGTAAAGCATTTACATAAGAGAATGATTATTGTTTCATACACCCTAATCCTGCAGTATATTGTGTACAATTTGCTTTGCTACAGGTTGGGCCTCTTGCAAGTACTCTTCGAAGAATTTACGAAGCTTCAGAAGAAGTCGAAGACTGCTTCGAAAGTACTCGATAAGCCTGCAGTACTCAGCTACGAAGAGCTCGGGGGCTTGTCAGACCCGGGGCCACCGGGCTGGGCACGTTACGAAGTTTAAGTGATTAAGCCCGTCTTATCTTTTATTCTTTTTGTTTATCTCTTGTTTATCCCGTTTAAATAGGAGATAGAGTTAACCAACACGGAGAGGATCTACTCGAGATGTGTTCTGGTGTGATCCCTCGACGGGAGTTGGTTAGCATCTTTGTAACTCTGACCTCTCGGATATATAAGGGAGGTCAGGGACCCCCCTCAAAACAGAAGATCATTAGGTCATTCTACATCAAAGGCAATACAAACCATACAGAATGTAGGGTGTTACGCTCCGTGCGGCCCGAACCTGTCTAAAGTCTTGTGTTCCTTGCACCTTCGAGTTCCTGATCTCGGCGTCCCCTCACCCAAAACTTACCACCTTGAGTATATCCCTCGGTGGGCAGCCGGTTAAACACCGACAAATACCTCTGTCTGCTTCAACTACATCATCGATGGCTTCAACTTTACCATTGTCTACTATGACTACAGTTTTGACTATACTGCATTTTTGACTATATCGACTGCATTTCTGATTGCTTCATCTACATCTTTGACTACTATGACTGTATCTTTGACCGCTTCATCTATACCTCCGACTACTTCATCTACATTTTTTATTACACTGCATCTTCAACTACTTTCACTACCCCTTTGTCTGCTTCAACTGTACTTGTGACTATTACGACTACGTCACCAACTGCTTCAATTCCACATCCGACTACTACGACTACATCTTCGGCACTGGGACTATATTTCTGACTTCTTTTACTATATCTCTGACTACTAAGACTACATCAGCGACTGCTTTAGTTACTCCTCCATCTTTTATGACTACATCTTTGTCCAATTGGATTGCATATTCGACTACTTTGATTACATCTCCAACACAATGACTACATTTCCAATTGCTTCAAGTACACCTCCGACTACCACGACTACATCTTCTACCCCTTCGACTACATCTCCGAGTGCTTCTCTGTTTTGGCGATTTTTCAGTGGACAGAGTGCTAGTATTTTGATCACCAGGGAAAATCTACTTAGCTAAAAATTTCCAACTTTGAACAGTAGCTGATTGGGTAAGTTTGCAACAAGTTTGATGTTGAACACGTCTGTAGAAAACTTCACTAAGAAGGTCTAAGAATTCCTTTGTAACAGGAGTGCTCAAAATTGGCAGAAAACTGAGGTGTGCAAGTTTCTAGTGATGCCCACTGAGTACTAGTCAAAAACTTCTCAAAATTTAGCAGCAGAAAGGGGGAAAATTTCAAGCGACTTCCCTATTGAGCTTCTCTTTAGATAAGATTATTTCCTAAGCCTAATTAATTCTTCTATCTAGATATGGCAGAAAAAAAACAGATTTCTAGATAGCCCTTAAGTGAGTGCTCAAACGTGCTCTAGTGCATCTTACTCCCTTATAAATCCAGAACAATGTTTCATTCAATTTTCACGTATGATCATGATGCATGCACGTCCTACTCATCCTCAGAAAGCAAAACAATTGCCAAATAGCTTTGGTCTTACGTGGTTAATTTTGGTGGCATACATAATATGTCTCTCCTTATATTAACTAGCTGAATTTTTCTAACCGTTCTTAGATTACGTAATCCCGGTTAGTGTACCTGCAGAAGATTGATAGAATATATATTGAACCTTTCATGCCAGCACTCACCAAAGCGTCCCCATACATTACCTCTCACTGTAGTAGCAGCATCCATGCGTTCGACACTGCGTGGATAGTGCTTCATACGTTACCGTGATAATGTATTCACTTCTAGTATATATCGCCTTACGGGATGTTTGTACGTCGAAGCCACCGTACGTGCAGCATATTTTACTCCCAATATAATCAATGAGTGGTTGGTATATTGGTAGCACCTCAAGTAAGCCACTGCTTGAGGGCAGTATTCCGTTCGTGTCACCGACGTGAGGGTCAAGCTCTCTCAGTTGACGGAGGATCCTTACCTTCTTACCTTAGCGATGAGTGCGTCATTACAGAAATAAAAGGTCGGTTGTGCACAAAAGTAAGTTTTGATAGAAAGTAATATGTAGAAGTCAGTTATATATAATATAGTTAAGATAGCCACCTAGTCATATTCCCATAATCCCTTAGGGCTTTACGAACTAGGCATCATCCTTAATGAACCAACGCATTTTTGCAAACGCAATTTTGTTGTCAAGTTTTAAGAAAACAAGTTTTGAAGGATCGTAATACTCTTTGGTGTGTGCATTTCGGCTCTGGTACCAGCTCTGGCAGAACCGTCCAAATTAATCCGGCTTAAGTGCACTAACTGTGGCAGAACCGCCTGAATTATTCCAGCTCAAGTGCGCTAGTCATCGCTATCTAGGCGATACTAACTCAACGCACTTCAAACCGAACAACCGATTGGTCTGTCGGGTCTCCGCCCGATACAACCACTGTTCAACAGGATCGAAGTAGGTCTACCTCACACGAAGGCGAGTTTACAATCACACTACAGCTTACAAACTTTTAGTCCACAGGATAATTAAACATTATTACAAACTGTTTCAAAACTTAAAGTAACTTATACAGACATTGTTTTAAAACAACAAGCTAAACAGCTTGTCCAGAGTCATAGCGGAAGAAAGTTATTAACATCACGACTACACGTCGCAAACTTTGACACCACGCTCAGCCCAAAACCTGGCGTCATTCCGGAGGGTCATTGCTAGCCGGGGACGTATCCCACTCCACGGACCAGCTAAACGGAACAGAAAATGGCCAGGCTGGACTATCCGTTTGGTTCACACCGGTCATACCTGAAAAATAGACTAGCAAGACTGAGTATGCTAATACTCAGCAAGACTTACCCGTTTTATGGTATACTTAGCCATGTAACTAGACTTATGATGGCTTGTAATGGTTCAGGGTTTAATTTCAGCTGAAAAGAACAAAGAGTATGATCTAACTTTCATGTTTTAGCTTTCAGCTTCTAGTTGCATTAACCATTCTAGGTAAGCACCTATTCTAGACAAGCAAGGTAGAGATTACCATCCATCAAGATTATTTCAACATTCGTTACTGTTCTTACTCTATGTGGCAGAAGGAGCAAGCAGTCTCAATCTCCGTGAGAAACGGATGATTTTAAATCGAGTTTCATAACCTTGCAAGGGTAAACTTAACTCACACGCTTGGAACATCCAATGATCGTTCCGGAGCAACCGTTTGCCTTTCATTCTGACTCGTGGATCAGGGCCACCACAAGCGACTGTAGGACCATACGCACATCCAATGTGCAGGACATACGTCTGTAGCGGGACTACATGACCGTACTCCTGTCCGCTGTGCGGAACATACTCGCGCATGTTGGTGCGTGTGCAAAAAACCAAATTACGAGTGGTGGGAGGTATGTCCACTCCTCGGGCCGATTGGTTACTAGGCTTACCGCTTTCCATATTTCGCGGTATGTGGCTAGTACTTTCAAACGCTTAACCACAGCTACCACACACTGCAACCTTATCAACTTTTATCAACACAGACGGGGTAACCATTCTTGTCATGATACTGCACATGACCCCGTCCATCATCCTTATAGTGATTGCAGAATCGTAAACATTCAACTCCTATATCGCGCGAGTGATAGGAAATCACCCGACTTCTGCTGGTCCTATTAGCAAAGCATCTATTCGATACGGACTCAAGCACATTACAAAGTTTCCTAGGATTTATGCATCTAAGGCTCCATTTCAACTCCTAGACTTAATGCATAATATAGATATATAAGTAATAAACTGTATAAGTGTGAAATTTAAAATACTGGGTTATGCATCGGGGCTTGCCTTCTTGAGCGGGGCTGGGGTCGTGAATATCAAGGACTTCCGAACCTTGGTTCGGGGCTTTAGTTATAATCTCGGTGACATTCACAAAATCTTCAGAAATCCCTTGCTCGGATTCCGAGACTAGTTCGTAGTCTCTGTCGTCGAGGGTCATTCACTCTACATGATATGCAATGATTTGAATTAGGTGGTTCTTGAGTTGAGAATTTATTTCACTATAAAGTTGCAATCCAACAATTTGATAAACACAACATCATAAAACAAGAATTTGAATTGAAACCTACTATTTGTATCTCAATTCAATTATCCTAACCAATGGGATTAATTGAATGACATTAACAAGATTGATTTTTATTTTGAAATATATAAAGTTTATGGCCCTAAATTTTTGTGGGTAAACTTGTTTCTAATAGAGGAGTTTACTATGAATTTTTCATAATTTTCTGAAAACAAAAATTAAAGCATTTGAATTTAGTTCAAATGTCAAGTTTAAATTCAAATCTTAGGCAAAACAGTGCTATAAATTCTTGAAAGATTTACTATGAATTATTTTATTACAGAACATCACATGCTAAAAAGATCTAAGCATTAAAACCTTAGGAACATGCTTGAATAAATTTAAATCATTTCAAGCTTGATTTGCCTAAGTTCAAATTAGTTCAAGATAGAGTGTAGAGATTAAGGTGAAATTTTTACATAAACTAGCATACACTTTAAACATGCTGTACCCCAAAAATCGCATGAAAAGAAGCTAATATGCAAAAGTTACACACAATACACCCTTTTGCTAAACTTTAGAATACCTTAACAAGAATTGGGTTTCAAACCATACTCTATTAATCAAAGTTGTAGAACTAAACTTCAGGAGTATAACAAAATTGGTTTGACAATTTTTAGATTTTTCTACAAATTTCTATCAATTTTATAATTTGACAGCTTTTGCAAACAAGACTAAAAGAGAAATTTGCAGAGAGGCCCTCGGGTTTTGCATAGGGGACCCTAGAATTAAAACCTAAATTGCAATGTGGCCCTTGCCAGGCCAAGATGGCGGCCTGACCGGAGTGTTCTCGCCGGCGGCGAGGTTTTGGCGAGGGGCAAACGGGTCCTATACGATCTACGGAATGCGGTGCACACGTTGGTAGGTGATGGGCACAAGGAAGGGCGGTGGAGCATGGTCGACGGCAAGGAATGACGGCGGCCATGGCGGCGCGTCCGTGTTCCCGGCGAGGGGCCGGCGAACATAGAAAGATGGAGTGCGCACGAGCATCGTGGAGTCATGGGGATGCGATTTCGGTACCTATTTCGGCCGGAGGTGGAGTAGAAGGGGGTCGTTGACGTGGAGCTGGCTCGGGTTTCTCCGACGGCAAAGGCAGCACGGGATTCACCCGATTCCGATCAAGGAGAGGACAAAGCTCGGCTAGGGTGGGTTGAGGGGCAAGCAGGGGTGGTGAGAAAGCTTTGGGGCGCTGGAATTGAGAAGGGGTAGGGTGGGGCAGCGAGGAATTCCGGCGGACGGCTCGGCGCTCGGCTTGGCACTCGTGAGGAAGAAGAAAGGGGAGGTGAGCGAGGGAAGCTTCGGTCGAGGTTTTATAGAGTGGTGTCGTGCGGCAGAGAGGGAGAGAGTAGGCGCGTGGCCAACCACAAACCGACGGCGCCGTCGCCGTGCCCCGTCGGGCACCCTCGGCCGCGTGGCGGCCTCGGCACCGGCGGCCCAACGTGGCGGGGCGGGGGAGAGCCAGCAGAAGTGGCGCAAGCGGCGGGCAGGCTAGCAAGGAGCCACGTGGGGTGGAGGAGAGCGGCGCGGGGTCAGCAAGCAGCTCGAGAAATGGCCGGCGGCGGTGGAGTCACGGGCGCGAGCAGAAACAGAGCAGGGGGAGCTGGATGTTGAAGATAGGGACTAATCCATAATTTTCTAAAAATGCAGGGACTCCACTGTAAAGCCTAGTTAACTTTCAAACCATAGCTCAAATGGAAATGTGCCCAAAAGCAAAAGTGTAGAGTTCAACAAGATCTACAACTTTGCTTTAAGGTTCAGTTTCAAAAGAGTTAAGATTTGACTTTAACCTAAAACTTGGCAAAGTTTTAAACTTTAAAGAAATCCTATTTAAAATCTACACTATACTTGCATCCTTTGGGTAGTTTCACCTCTATTTGCGGTTTAAAAGTAAGTTCTTGACTTTTTGCAAAACAACCTTCATATGTTTTGATTTTACCTCCCATTCTCACCCATTTTGCACCAAAGGACCTAAATTTTCCAGAATTATAAAAAGATCCTTTTGCTTTTGCATTAAAGTTTTAGCACACATACAAAAGATCAAACATACAAACTTTATACTAGAATCTAGTGTGTTTTAATCCTATGTACTTAAATGTCATAGCCTTCCCCCCTAAAAAGAATCTCATCCCGAGATTCCGGAACAGGATGGAATTGGACGATCAGATTTGGGAGTTGGCTTGAAGGAAGTCTCGAAAGTTTCGCTGAAGATAGGATTCGGTTTCCCAAGTTGCTTCTTCTTCAGTATGATGATCCCACTGAATTTTGAACATCTTGATAGTCTTTCTTCTAGTACTTCTCTCTTTGGTGTCTAGCACTCTAATCAGATGTTCGGTATAGGTTAGATCAGATTCGATTTTGATGGCTTGGGGATTGATGATCTCAGTAAGAACTTTGACACACTTCCTAAGTTGAGACACATGGAAGATATCATGAATGGCCACTGGTTGAGGAGGAAGTTGAAGACGATAAGCTACGGGTCCACAAACTTCGATGACTTCAAAGGGTCCAATGTATCGAGGGGCTAGCTTCCCTTTTTTGCCAAATCGTTGAACCCCTCGAGTAGGAGATACTCGAAGATATATGAAGTTTCCAACTTGGAACTATAACGGTCTTCTTCATATGTCAGCATAGCTTTTTTGCTAAGATTGGGCTACTTTTAGATTATTCTGAATAGTCTTCACCTTTTCTTCTGCTTAAGTGATAAGGTCGGGTCCAAAGATTTTATGCTCGCTGATTTGTGACCAACTCAAAGGAGTTCGGTATCGGCGACCGTATAATGCTTCGAACGGGGCCATCTTGAGACTTGTCTGATAAATATTATTGTAAGAAAATTCTGCCAGCGACAAGCATTTGTCCCAATTCTTGTCGTACTGAAGTACGCAGGCTCTAAGCATTTCTTCTAAAATTTGATTTACCCTTTCTGTTTGTCCGTCTGTCTGAGGATGATATGCGGAGCTTCAGATTAACTTAGTTCCAAGAGCATGTTGAAGTTGCTCCCAGAACCAAGCGATGAATTGTGCTCCACGGTCAGAAATGATCGTCTTAGGCACTCCATGGAGACGAACGATTTGATCTAAATAGATTTCAGCATACTTTTTGGCGTTGTATGTAGTGTGCACGGGAAGGAAATGGGCAGTCTTGGTTAATCGATCAACGATTACCCAAATAGAGTCATGCCTTTGGGAGGTGTTGGGTAAGCCAACGATGAAATCCCTGCTGATATCCTCCCACTTCCAAGAGGGAATGGGCAGAGGTTGAAGAATACTAGCAGTTCTTAAATGACTAGCCTTAACTCTTTGGCAAATATCACACTCCCAGACATACTTTGCAATTTCTCGCTTCATATGAGTCCACCAAAAGTTCTGTTTCAAATCTTGGTACATCTTGGTACTGCCAGGGTGCATAGAGAATTTGGACAAATGGGCCTCGTCCAATTTCTGCTTACGAAGCTTATGGTCCTTGGGTACAACGATACGCTCGTTGAACCATAGAACCCCTTCGTGATCTACTCGAAAGCACTTGTACTTTCCTTCTCCTTGTGCTAACTTCTGCTTGATGATTCTAATGCCATTGTGAAGCGTCCCCCCCATCCGGGAGGACTTAAAAGTGTTACTTTATCAGTCCTAGGAGGCTGATAACACTTTTATTACATCAGATGGTACATCACCGTACAACTCTTCGCGGTAATGGGCAGTGAAGCGCCACTATCGCGAGGATTACAACAAAAACCCATACTACTACACTAACTACGAACAGGGGATCATCAGAGTCTTGCGCCATGCGGAGCTCCAACGGTGACCTCACCCACAGGCAAGACTGGGTGTAGGACGGAACCCTACTCGACGTCTTCGGGAATATAGTCGGGATCTTCCACTGTAAAAATAAGAATGGGGTGAGTACGAACGTACTCAGCAAGTCCAATCACACCCACGGAGGGGGACATAACAGGATTTGATGCACAGGATAATCCAAGGATAAAGTTACGGTTCATTTGCGGAAACACAATTATATGCAGGGGTTTGTTTTAAAAGCATTCTTCAAAACAAGTTTTCCAGTACCAAGGGGCACGCGATGTTGATCCACACGGACCCAAGTTCCAAACCGCTACCGGACTCCCCGTCCGCCATAGCACACGGCACAATCGCCGGATACTTTCCAAACAACTTACACCAACTCAACCATTCCCAGAGAGAAACACTAGTTATGTGACCACACCGTAACTTGCCCAATACCGTGGGCACGGCTATTCGAATAGATTTTTAACTCTGCAGAGGTGTGCAACTTTACCCACAGGCGGGGTACCACAACACGAACACCTTAGTGCCGGTGCAGATCCCATCGAAGCCCTTACCCACCTTAGCTAGACCTGACTAGCCACCACGGGTTCTATCAAGGGGTCATTCGACCTGTCACCGAGGTTTAACCGGGGCATAAGTCACACAGAGCTTATCCCGTCTCCTTGATCACCCGTTGCTCCCAGCCCTCCTGATGGCTATCAGATTAACTAGTGGGGTTAGGCCAAGCCGTTGCCCATACAACGGTCAAGTGGCTTGCACGACAGGAAGCTAGGTGAGACGACACATCAACTCGGTCCTTAGGAGTGACAAGATGGATATCTCCCTTCCACGCTCAACCACACAGGTACGAGCACACCAACGGCAATTCATACAGGAATGCCATCCATCCCGTCGGAATCACCTTTCGAAACCACATTTTATCCCTTCACGCATTTTCTTTATAAAATCGGGTGTTCAAGGTATGGTTATCACAACAAGGGTGGCTATCCTACCACGTTTACGGCACGCAAAACCATGCAATTTTATAAAACAGGCCACTGGGTCATGTTTATAAAAACTAGGACAAAAATATGCATCAAAGGGCGGAATTGAACTTGCCATCGTCAAATCCTTGCGGGAAGTCCTGATCGAAGCACTGTCCTTCGGGTTCGGGGTCGCAGAACTGGTCCTCGTTCACTTGATCGCAGTCGGGACCTTCCTCGTTCACTCCGTCTCCTAAGACGTAAACAAACAGGCACACGATCAAGCGAACGAACTAAAAGCTTTTACCGATAGGCTTGAATCGGAAATAATTTAGTTACGGAGGTAGGGGCAATATTTTTGGGTAATTTCTGTATAGCGTGCTTAGAACTGTACTAGAAAGGGCGTGGTAAAGTTTCAGGTCAATCAGAGGTTGTTTCGCACATAAAATGACGAGGTAAAGGAAGGTCTATGGGTTAAACAGGGTTACCGGGGGCTCATTTGCAAGTTTCTGTAAAGAGGGAGGGCTTATTTGTAAATCCTAGAAATATTAGGGGGCAGTGAAAAGTGTGAGGGGTCTATTTGGAAATAATAATATAGGGTGGAGGGATTAGATTTGAAAAGAAATAGTAACCAGGGGCTTTTCTGCAAGTTTTACAAAGGTGGGAGGGCTCTTAACAAAATGGGAAAAAGGGGAGGGGCTAGGGGGCAAAATGCCCCTTTCTTCTTCCTCCTGCCCGCAAGAACAGAGGAGGGAGGGGGAGGGCTCGGCGCCGGCTCGATCCGGGCGGCCGGGGCTCGGGCGGCTCGGGCGCGTGGGGGGAAAGGGAGAGGGAGGCAAGGGGGTTCGATTCCCGGCCTTACCTCGGGCCGGGGCGGCGTGAGGCGGCGGGCCGGCGGTGGCAAGCGGCGGCGGCTCGAGAGCTCGGCAGGGGCAGCGGTGGAGCGCGGGGGGAGAGGCAGGGGCGGCGGTGGAGGCTTGTGGGGGGTGAGAGGCCGCGGCCGGCCTACTTATAGGCGGCCGAGCGGCACGGGGAGGCGGTGGCCGGCGGGGCGGCTCCACGGGCGGCCATTAATGGCGCCCGTGGCTTGCGGCAGGGGCGCGGCCGTGCACAGCCGTGCACGTGGGGGGGCCGGGCGGCGGTATGCGGGCACAGGGGCGGCACGGCGGGCGAGGCGGCACAGCGGCGGGGGCGTGGCGAGTGCGGGCGGGGCAGGGCGGCGGCGTGTGCGCCACGGCGGCCGTGCGGCCGCGCGCGTGCGCCAGCGACGGGCGGCACGGCGGGCGGCGCGGCACGTGGTGCACGCGCGGGTACGGGCGGCCGGGCACAGGCGCGCGCGAGGGGAGGGGGGGGCCGGTGGCCGGTGCGGCGGGTGCGGCCAGGCACGCGCGCGGGAGCAGGGGCTCGGGAGCGGGGAACAGGGAGGAAGAAAGAAGGAGGGAGAAGGGAGAAAAGGGGAAAAAGAAGAGAAAAGAAAAGGGGAAAAAGGTGGGGAAGGAAAAAGGGAAAATAGGAAAAAGGAGAAAGGAAAAAAAAAAGAAAAGAAAAGGGGAAGGAAATAATGAAAAAGGGAGGGATTGACGCGCGCCGGCGGGATTCGCGGCGGCGACCGCGCGGCGGTGACCGCGGCTGGTCGGCCACGCGCGCGCGGCGTTCGCGCGCGGAACGAGGGAAAAGATGGCGTGACTGCGGTTGGATTCGGTTGCCGGTTTCGGGTCTCGGAAAAAATTAGGGTTTCAGGGGGGTTTTAGGGTTTTGGCGAAACGAAGATTTAGCGCGTAAACCCTGGGTTAGATTTTCGGGATGTCACACATTGTTACACTGTTGTGCCAGGATGATGGTATCCCTAAGCGTAGCTTCAACAGAGAGATGGTTCAAGTTACCTTGAGGAATGATCTCTAGGCTGAACTTCCTCATCTCCCAACAAAGAGTCTCATTGAAAGCCTCTATCGATAAGCAAGAGCCATGTGCCTTGCGGCTAAGTGCATCCGCAACGACATTGGCTTTGCCTGGATGATAGTGTACTTCTAGATCATAGTCCTTGATAAGCTCTAGCCAGCGTCTTTGCCTCATATTTAAATCTGCTTGTATGAAGATGTACTTGAGGTTTTTATGATCAGTATAGATATGGCACTTTGTACCCATCAGGTGATGTCTCCAAATCTTAAGTGCATGGATGACAGCTGCGAGTTCAAGATCATGAGTAGGATAGTTCTCTTCATGAGTCTTGAGTGCTCGCGATGCATAAGCAATTACTCGGTTGTCTTGCATAAGCACACAACCAAGTCCGATTCCCGAAGCATCACAATAGATGTCAAAAGGTTTTGAAACATCTGGTTGAGCCAGAACTGGGGCAGTAGTAAGGTGTGCTCTGAGGGTGTGAAATGCTTCTTCACATTTCTGATCCCAGGAGAATTTAACTCCTTTCTTTAGTAATTCTGTCATAGGCTTGGCTACTCTTGAAAAGTTAGGAATGAAATGATGATAATAGCCAGCTAGACCAAGAAAACTACAGATTTGATGGACTGACGTAGGAGGTTTCCAGTCTATCACTTCTTGAACTTTACTGGGATCAATGGATATACCATCACTGGAGATAGTGTGACCCAAAAATTTAACGGTATTTAGCCAAAACTCGCATTTGGAGAATTTGGCGTACAAGTGGTGGTCCCTTAATCTCTGAAGAACAATATGGAGATGGTTCGCATGATCTTCTGAATTTTTGGAATAAATTAGAATGTCATCAATGAAGACCACAATGAATTTGTTGAATTCTTTCATGAAGACAGAGTTCATGAGATACATGAAGTATGCTAGTGCATTGGTAAGACCAAACAACATGACCATATATTCGTAGAGCCCATATCTGGTAGAAAAGGCTGTTTTTGGAATGTCACTAGACCTGATCTTGATCTGATGATAGCCGGAACGAAGGTCAATCTTAGAGAATACTTTAGCTCCGGCTAACTGATCAAACAGAATGTCAATGCGGGGCAGAGGATACTTGTTTTTGATGGTTATCGCATTGAGAGGATGATAATCTACACATAGCCTTAAGCTATTGTCTTTCTTTTTCACGAATAGATCTGGACAACCCCATAGTGAAGCACTCGGATGAATGTAACCCTTATTAAGGAGGTCCTGGAGTTGGATTTTCAATTCTGCCAGCTCATTGGATGGCATACGATAGGGCCTTTTAGAGATGGGGGCTGTGCCGGGTTGTAGTTCTATGACAAATTCAATATCCCGGTCCGGGGGCATTCTAGGCAAATAATCTGGAAAACATCTGGGTATTCGCAAACAATAGGGATGTCCTTTAACTTGATCCCTTCTACAGCATAAGCACAAGAGTTATTGCACTCCCGTTGTGGAAGATAGAGATAGTAGTTTCATAGTCGGGTGAATCTATCTCCACGACTTGGGAAGAGATATCCAATGATACTCGGTGCCTAGTCATCCAATCCATGCCTAGGAGAACATCCATTCCTTCTAGGTCCAATAACAGTAAATCTGTTTTTATCAGATTGCTACCCAACTGAATTGGCACCTTTCTATAGATTTTATTTGATGCAATTTTACCGCCAGGAGTCGCTATCATATAGGCTCCTTTAGTAGGATAGAAATCCAGGCCTACTTTTGTTCCACACTTTGAACTGATAAAACTATGGGTTGCACCAGAATCAAAAAGTATAATCATGAGTTGATGGTTTATAGAGAAAGTACCCATCATTATTGGCGCACCCTCAGGGAGTTCGGAGAGAGTTGTGAAGTTCACCCTCCCCTGGCGGACTTGTACCATCTGCTTCTTGTCCTTGCCCTTGTTGCTTGGGCCGGATGTTTGCCCTTTGAAAGATCTTCTGGGTTGAGGGCAATCCTTGATGAAATGGGACGAGCTGCCGCAATTGAAACAACGATTGTTGTTGTTTCCTTGATTGGATGGCGGAAAGCTCGGCCTCGGGCCTTGCTGTTGTTGCTGCTCGGATTGCGATACTGGTGGCCGGTTGAATCAAGCCTGCTGGGGAGGCCTGGCTACCCATCTGCCTGGTAGATTGTTTCGGGGTGGTGCTCGGGTAGCAAGGTTCTGGACCAACCAATACCTTGGCGGTTGTGCAGTTGAGGGTCCAGTGGGTGTCTTCCATTTCTTTTCTGCCCGGTGGGCTGAAATGCAATCCTCTTGAGTACTGGCCATATTGACCAGTTCATTGAAGTTGTCGGCCCTTACCAGGTTCAGCCGTTCCTTAAGCTTGGTGTTTAGGCCTCGACAGAAGCGATCCCGTTTACGGGCGTCAGTGTCCGCATGATAACTCGCGTACTGGCACAGGTGATTGAAAGCCTGTGCATATTGCATGACACTGCGGGTGCCTTGGGTGAAAGTCAAAAATTCATTGAGCTTTCGCTCAATGAGTCCCTCTGGAATGTGGTGCACTCTGAAAGCGGTCTGAAATTCGTCGCATGTGACAACAGGACCAGCCGGTTGCATCGCGTAGTAATGGTCCCACCATATGCGGGCGATGCCGCGAAGTTGTTGGGCTGCGAAGAGTGCCTTATTCGCTTCTGAGCATGGTGCAGATAACAATGCGAACTTGGACTCTGTAGTGCGGAGCCATGCGTCAGCGTCAAGGGGCTCATCAGCTTTATGGAACAGCGGGGGCTAAGTGCTGAGAAAGTCTTGATAACCAGCCGAGGGATGTTCATCACGGCCTCGGGACGTGTGATGAGACTGGTTCATCTAGGCCTGTACCATCTGGTTAAGAAGTTCCATCTGTCGTGCCATGACTTCCGCTAGATTTGGCGAGGCTGGTGGCAGTTGTTAGGAACCGCTAGCTTGGTCTGCCCGGAAACCTTCCGGGGTTCCACGTGTAGCTCCAACCATCTGAAACAAAGGAGATGTCCATTATTATCAACATATTCTCGCTCCCATTTTCAGATGATATACTGCTGTTAAACAGATATGTAAGGCACATATTCTGTTTAACCAACTCATTCAAAGGGTAAGGACATCGATATGAACAGCTGGACTTTAAGCTTAAGCAACACTGGTTATCCTTAATATGTTACATCAAGATGGTCTGTGTACTAATACTCTAGCCACACATACACATGCCATAAATATATTACAGCAAATGGCCCTGGGTCCAGATAGACTACTCACTACCTATGTCACAACATTCTACACTAGTTACATTTGAAAGATCAACGATTTGGATGGACTAAAAATTGTCGATGTCGCCTACGGAGGACTAGCTGTTGGAAGAAGAGTGATCTGGCTGAGGGTTAGGCTCTGGGTTTCCGTGCTCGGAGTCGAGATCAGAAACTCCTTTGATTTCCTCTGGTTCTTCTTCCTCGCCTTCAGGTGCTACAGGTACAGCAGGTGGTACTAGCTGCTGCTGAAGTTCGTCAATGTGAGCATGGGCATCGTCAACCTCAAGAATGAGGTCGTGGATTTGCTCCTGGAGGAACTCTATAATCATGTTATGTTGAGTGATTATTGCATCACTCTCATTGATCTGATCCTCCCGGAGGATAGATCCCGCTCTGCGATAATTTCCTCCTTCTCCATGACCAATGCTTGAAGCTCTTCTAGCTGAGTGACCTGTCGATCAGCATTTTGATAGTGACCTTGAGCTATACTGGTCAACTGACTCATACCACAGGGCAGCAAAGCAAAATCTGATAGTGGTGCTGAGCATTCATGAACCTAATGGTACCACGGAGCGTTTCTTCAGCTAAATCTCCCAACATGTGGCCATAATGAGCTATCCGGAAATTCCACTCAGGATCACTGGAATCTATTGCAGGGAATAAACCGATAGGATGCCCTGCAACTTCCATGGGATGCTGGTTGCAGAAAGTGTGGATAGCCTCAAGAGCTACAGTCTCAATGGTATCGACGAGACGATAACCAACCACATTGACCTCGATGGGCTACCACTGAGAACGAAAAGGGTGCTGAGGAATAGTCATCTTAACTCTACACCGAGGAACACCTTCTTCCCTATACTCCACTCCATCATACTGTGGGGGCTCGGTGTAGAAAAATAGCCTAAGTGATTCCCATAAGAGACGGGGAAAACCCTCCCAGTGTAAGGCATTGGTATGAAGATGCCCTGCGTGATCCCAAAAGATGTTTGAAGGAGCCGCCATCTGAAGCAAGAATTCAAATGGTGAGATTTTTGAAGGATACCGGATACTCAACTAAGTTTACCACAAGAATCCTATTGAAACCAGACTAGAGATAGATAACACTCTATATGTCCTTTAAAAACAGCATATTCAATGTACTCCCTTTGCTTAATGATGGATTTTGTATGCACGTACTATTCGACCTCACCACCAAAACAATTGCCGAATATCTTCGGACTTATGTGGTTAATTTCGGTGGCAGAACACATACATCTCTCTCTAATAACTAGTCGATAAGTCCTATCCATCTTAACCTCTTAACCATGGTTAGTATACCTGCAGAAGACCACATTTATATAATCTGAACCTTTCATGGCAGCATGACATGAAAGCATCCCCAAATAGTACTGTGCACTATCGAAACAGTATTCGTACAATTTTTGCCGTACGGACGACGTTAGCATACGTTACAGCGATCACCATTACCCTGTGCCGAACCATATACTCCCAATATGATCAACTAATCGTTGATATATTAGCAGCATCTCAAGTAAGCCACTGCTTGAGAAACAGCATTTGATTCGCATCACCGACGGGAAGGCCAATCTCCCTCAGTTGGCTAAGGATCCTTACCTTCTTACGTTCTTGTCTCAACGTTGAAGAACAGACAATACAAATAGATATCTAGGGTTGGTTGTGCTCGAAAATAAGTTTTGACAGAAAGTAGTGCTGCAAGTTAGAGCTGAACTATACACACATATATACTAGTAGCCACCTGATTGTTCCCATATGAACCCCTAGGGCTTTACGATCTAAGCACCAACCTTAACGAATCCAACGCACTTTGCAAATTCTTTGGTTAAGCCAATTTTATCCTAAAAATATTTTTAAAAGTTGCTACAATTTTAGTGTCGATTGTAAAAGTAAACCTACAGCTCTGATACCAGCTGTGGCAGAACCGCCTGAATTATTCCGGCTCAAGTGCGCTAGTCATCGCTATCCAGGCGATACTAACTCAACGCACTTCAAACCGAACAACCCATTGGTCTGTCGGGTCTCCGCCCGATACAACCACAGTTCAACAGGATCGAAGTAGGTTTACCTCGTATGAAGGCGAGTTTACAATCACACTACAACTTACAAACTTTTAGTCCACAGGATAATTAAACATTATTACAAACTGTTTCGAAACTTAAAGTAACTTATACAGACATTGTTTTAAAACAACAAGCTAAACAGCTTGTTCAGAGTCATAGCGGAAGAAAGTTATTAACATCACGACTACATGTCGCAAACTTTGACACCACGCTCAGCCCAAAACCTGGCGTCATTCCGGAGGGTCATTGCTAGCCGGGGACGGATCCCACTCCACGGACCAGCCAAACGGAACAGAAAATGGCCAGGCTGGACTATCCATTTGGTTCACACCGGTCATACCTAAAAAATACACTAGCAAGACTGAGTATGCTAATACTCAGCAAGACTTACCCGTTTCATGGTATATTTTGCCATGTAACTAGACTTATGATGGCTTGTAATGGTTCGGGGTTTAATTTCAGCTGAAAAGCAACAAAGAGTATGATCTAACTTTCATGTTTTAGCTTTCAGCTTCTAGTTGCATTAACCATTTTAGGTAAGCACTTATTCTAGACAAGTAAGGTAGAGATTAACATCCATCAAGATTATTTCAACATTCGTTAATGTTCTTACTCTATGTGGCAGAAGGAGCAGGTAATCTCAATCTCCGCGAGAAACGGATGATTTTGAATCGAGTTTCATAACCTTGCAAGGATAAACCTAACTCATACGCTTGGAACATCCAATGATCATTCCGGAGCAACCGTTTGCCTTTCATTCCGACTCGTGGATCCGGGCCGCCACAAGCGACTGTAGGACCATACGCACATCCAATGTGCAGGATATACGTCTGTAGCGTGACTACATGACCGTACTCCTGTCCTCTGCATGGAACATACTCCCACACGTCAGTGCGTGTGCGAAAAACCAAATTACGAGTGGTGGGAGGTATGTCCACTCCTCGGGCCGATTGGTTACTAGGCTTACTGCTTTCCATATTTTGCGGTATGTGGCTAGTACTTTCAAACGCTTAACCACAGCTACCACACACTGCGACCTTATCAACTTTTATCAACATAGACGGGGTAACCATTCATGTCATGATACTGCATATGACCCTATCCATCATCCTTACAGTGATTGCAGAATCGTAAACATTCAACTCTTATATCGCGCGAGTGACAGAAAATCACCCGACTTCTGTCGGTCCTATTAGCAAAGCATCTATTCGATACGGACTTAGGCACATTACAAAGGTTCCTAGGATTTATGCTTCTAGGGCTCCATTTCAACTCCTAGACTTAATGCATAATATAGATATATAAGTAATAAACTGTATAAGTGTAAAATTTGAAATTCTGGGTTATGCATCGGGGCTTGCCTTCTTGAGCGGGGCTGGGGTCAAGAATGTCAAGGACTTCCGAACCATGGTTCGGGGCTTGAGTTATAATCTCAGTGACGTTCACAAAATCTTCAGAAATCCCTTGCTCAGATTCCGAGACTAGTTCGTAGTCTCCGTCGTCGAGGGTCGTTGACTCTACATGATATGCAATGATTTGAATTAGGTGGTTCTTGAGTTGAGAATTTTACTTCACGATAAAGTTGTAATCCAACAATTTGATAAACACAACATCATAAAACAAGAAATTTGAATTCAAACCTACTATTTGTATCTCAATTCAATTAACCTAACCAATGGGATTAATTGAATGAGATTAACAAGATTGATTTTTATTTTGAAATATATAAAGGTTATGGCCCTGAATTTTTGTGGGTAAACTTTTTTCTAACAGAGGAGTTTACTATGAATTTTTATAATTTTCTGAAAACAAAAACTAAACATTTGAATTTAGTTCAAATGTCAAGTTTAAATTCAAATCTTAGGCAAAATAGTGCTATAAATTCTTGAAAGATTTACTATGAATTATTTTATTACAGAACATCACATGGTGAAAGGATCTAAGCATGAAAACCTTAGTAACATGCATGAATAAATTTAAATCATTTCAAGCTTGATTTTCCTAAGTTCAAATTAGTTCAAAATAGAGTGCAGAGATTAAGGTGAAATTTTTACATAAACTTGCATACACTTTAAGCATGCTGTACCCTAAAAATCACATGACAAGAAGCTAAATGCAAAAGTTATGCACAATAAACCCTTTTGCTAAACTTTAGAATAACTTAACAAGCATTGGGTTTCAAACCATACTCTATTAATCAAAGTTGTATAACTAAACTTCAGGAGTATAACAAAATTGGTTTGACAATTTTTGGATTTTTCTACAAATTTCTATCAATTTTAGAAGTTGATAGCTTTTGCAAACAAGACTAAAAGAGAAACTTGCAGAGAGGCCCTCGGTGTTTGCATAGGGGACCCTAGAATTAAAACCTAAATTTCAATGTTGCCCTTGCCAGGCCAAGATGGCGGCCTGACCGGCGTGATCTCGCCAGCGACGAGGTTTTGGCAATAGGCAAACGGGTCCTATATGATCTACGAAATGCGGTGCACACGTTGGTAGGTGATGGGCACAAGGAAGGGCGGCGGAGCATGGTGGACGGCGAGGAATGGCGGCAGCCGTGGCGGCGCGTCCGTGTTCCCGGCGAGGGGCCGGCGAACATAGAAAGATGGAGTGTGCACGAGCATCATGGAGTCGTGGGGATGCGATTTTGGTACCTATTTTGGCCGGAGGTGGAGCGGAAGGGGGTCATCGGCGTGGAGGTGGCTCGGGTTTCTCTGGCCGCAAAGGCGGCACGGGATTCACCCGATTTCGATCATGGAGAGGACAAAGCTCGGCTAGGGTGGGTCGAGGGGCAAGCAGGGGTGGTGAGAAAGCTTTGGGGTGCTGGAATTGAGAAGGGGTAGGGCGGGGCGGCAAGGAATTCCAGCAGACGGCTCGGCGCTTGGCTTGGCGCTGATGAGGAAGAAGAAAGGGGAGGTGAGCGAGGGAAGCTTCTGTCGAGGTTTTATAGAGTGGTGTCGTGCGGCAGAGAGGGAGACACTAGGCGTGCGGCCAACCACAGACTGACGGCGCCGTCGTCGTGCCCTGTCGGGCACCCTCGGCCGCGTGGCGGCCTCGACACCGGTGGCCCAACGTGGCGGGGCGGAGGAGAGACAGTAGGAGCTGCGTGAGCGGGAGGCGGGCTAGCAAAGAGCCACGTGGGGTGGAGGAGAGCGGCGCGGGGTCAGCGAGCAGCTCGGGAAACGGCCGGCGGCGGTGGAGTCATGGGTGCGAGCAGAAAAAGAGCAGGGGGAGTTGGAGGTTGAAGATAGGGACTAATTTGTGATTTTCCAAAAATGCAGGGACTCCACTATAAAGCCTACTTAACTTTCAAACCATAGCTCAAATGGAAATGTGCCCAAAAGCAAAAGTGTAGAGTTCAACAAGATCTACAACTTTTCTTTAAGGTTCAGTTTCAAAAGAGTTAAGGATTTGAATTTAACCTAAAACTTGGTAAAGTTTTAAACTTTAATGAAATCCTATTTAAAATCTACACTACACTTGCATCCTTTGGGTAGTTTCACCTCTATTTGCGGTTTAAAAGTAAGTTCTTGACTTTTTGCAAAACAACCTTCATATGTTTTGATTTTACCTCCCATTCTCACCCATTTTGCACCAAAGGACCTAAATTTTCCAGAATTATAAAAAGAGCCTTTTGCTTTTGCATTAAAGTTTTAGCACACATACAAAAGATCAAACATACACACTTTATACTAGAATCTAGTGTGTTTTAATCCTAAGTACCTAAATGTCACACTAACCATCACCATAAAGGCAATCCAAGCTAAAACGAACTTAAAACGGAGTAAAACGACAGTCTGTTGGGTAACATCCCGATGCAATCACTGGAATTTCGATCAAAACAATGCATATATAAATCGCACACGAAGGTAAGCCCAGAGATTACAACAATCCACAAATTTTACAACAAGAGTTTGAAATGAATTATTATTACAAACCAAGTTCGAACTCATGCATAAACAACTACTTTCAGAGTTTAATAGAGCAGCGGAAACTAAATGATAGTTCTAACAACGATGCAAGATATCATGATGAAGCCGGTACATGACATCATTTAGCGTTATCGTCGTTGGCCGGGGATAGATCCCATTCCACCGACCAACCAGGAGGAAGAGTACACGGTCAAGTCAAACTAGCAATCATAACCTCAAAGGTCTCACCTGAAAACAAAGCCACAAGCAAGGCTGAGTATACTAATACTCAGCAAGGCTTACCCGACTAGTGGTATATACTTAGCTGACTCCTAGACATGCAAGGCTTTTGGCTGAGGGTAGTTTTTGCCAAAAAGAATCTAAGAGTGAGTCCTTGCTTTCAAGTTTTAGCATCAAGTTTTAGTCGATTAACCATTCTAGGTAAGCAACTATCCAATTCACAAATGGTGGGGAAATAATTAACTGAGCATCCAACCAGATAAATCAACATCATTGTTCCTCTTCTTACTCTATGTGGTAAAAGGGAAATCTAAACACACGTCACGTGGTTACTCACAAAGTCACACATGCAACTTTTCCCCTTTCTTCCGGATTGTGGATCAGGGACACCTCCCTCGAGTACAGAGGTCCACTAGCCATAGAACGAAACCGGGCCATGGCTGCTCTTGCACTCACCATATGCCGAGGGGATCGAAGTCAAGAGGGTGATGATATTGTCCACTCGCCGGTCTGATCAAGTATTTAAGCTTACCGATTACCATATTCTTGGCATGTGGTTAGTACATTCAAAAACTTAACCACCACTACCACACACCGCGACCTTAGCATTTTCGCTAAATAGACGGGGCCCCAATCATCAACAGGAATATAGTAACATAGCCTCGACCATCGACCTTATGATTCCAGCATAAGTAAAACAAGCACTCCTATATCTAGCGAGTGACAGGAAATCACTTGACTTTTACTGAAGTCCTATTAGCATGGCAATCTAGTGACCGACACATACTAGTGTTCATATCATAGGTACTAGGATCATGCAACTAGGGTTTCAATCAACTCCTACAAACTTAATGCGCAATACCATATATAAATAAAAATTGCATAAGTTTAAAAGTAGGGGTTATGATCCGGGGCTTGCCTTCCTGAGCAAAGCTAGCTTTGGGCTCTTCCATACCTTGGTTCGGGTCTTCGGCAACTTCAGTTAGATTAACTTGAGCTTTGCGCTGCTCACTCTCGGACTCTGGCACCAGCTCGTAGGTTCCGTCGGTGAGAGTCGTTGATTCTATATGAATGCATATGTATGAGTGGTTTTAATGGTACAAGATAAATAACTATTTCACTGTAAAGTTTTCATTCAACACAACTCAAGTTAAGTTATCAAGCACTTCATTTTCCTTTCCTTTGGCAGTCATTTATCAAGTACTTATCTGGATTAACTAACTTCATTAAGTAAGTGAGTGGTTTTGTCATTTCATCAATGGCCATTTTCAAAAGCAAGCATGGATTACCAAAACTACTCACAAAGATAGTTTCTGGGGTTGACATTTTTATGTAGAGCATATTACTTAAGTACAAACCCACTGTAAAATTTTTAGCCATTTTCATTCAGCAGATTATTCATGAAAAATATATTAAACAACTACTATTAGGATCAAGATCTATTTATACAGAACAAACCATGCAAGAACTGGTGCTCAATATTTTACTGAGTACTCCTAAACTTATATAAATTTTTCAGGTTTTAGTGTGCAAAATTCAGAGCATAGAAAACTAGTCAAGACACATCTACATTAATCAAGATTTGTTTCTACAAGTAGTTCCACAAGGTTTCCGTGTCTCAAACTTTTTCAACATGATAATCTACTCAAAGGTAGTCTCTGGTTAAAATTTCTTATTTTTCTCAGCACCAGAACTAGTTACTTTGATTTAGTGTAGTTTTTCTTAACTAAAAATATATGAGCAAGTTTGACAAAAGTAAAAGGTTCCAATCTTTGTCCATAGCCTTTATGCATCAAGGTTACTCCACTGAAAAAGTTTTGACCCTAAAATATCTGTAAAATAGCATGAACAAACAACTCTAGCAAAATAGCACATCAAACAAGATACCACAAAAACTACTCATAGAGACATGTTCTGGCCTTAAAATTTTTACATAGGATTTTAACAGGCAGAGACTAGTTTATAGTCTAAAAATTATTCATAGTACTATCCTAGATCAAGAGATACATTTATGGGCTATTTAAAACAAAATTCATTGTAGACCTAGTTATACTTTGTAACTAGTCATCCATCTGTGCAAAAGTAGTGGATTCATCAAGAGGGTTACAACAAATTTTAGTTTGCATTCTTCTGATTTTTCTATGATTTTAGATTGATTTTACAAGTGACAGCCTTTTGAAAATAAAAGTGCTCAGGCTCTCGCAGATAGGTCCCTGGATCTAGCAGAAAGGACCCTAACAAGAACTTAGCGATTGCAATGTAGTCCTTGGGCGGGGCGGGGCTGTTACCGGCCAAAATCCTTGAGGAAACTAGTCAGCGGTGAGGGGAAAGGGGTGGGGGAGCACGAGGAGGTTGAGGGAAACCTGTTGGTGTGCTTGGTTGGGGCTGGGGTGGCCGGAGTTGGACCGCTGGCGGTGAGCAGAAGCTCCGCCGAGGTGCGGGCAATGGGCGGTGGTAGTCCGATGAGGGAGGGCGGTTGGGGAGAACTTGCAGGTCGAGGGCAACCTGTTTAGAGCCTCGGTTTGGGTGGAGGAGGAGCGGAAAGTGGGGCTCGATGGCGAGGTCGAGTGGCGGCGTTAATGGTGGGGTGGTGGTGGTACTCGGGCATGTGTGAATAGGGGCTCGGTACAGCCCATTTATAGGCGCACAGGGAAGGGGAGGTGGAGCTGGGCGCGACACAACGGAGGGAGGCACAGCCGGGACAAGGTCGCGGAAAGGGTGCTCGACGGCAGCGTGGTGCGTGCGCGTCGGGCATGGGTGGATTCGGGGCAAGGGAGGGCGATTTCGTCATGGGCTGGTCAGGGCCTGTCGTGGCGCTGTCCTTTGGTGCAGCTCACTGGCGTAGGATACCCTGCCGTGTGGCAGTGCTTCTCTGCTGGCCGGAGCAGAATAGGGGAGGGGAGAGAAGAGAGAGGGAAGGAAGGGCCGGGATTCAAATTAAATTTTCTCAAAATTTTGAACAGAAACTTGAAAAACTCTAAACAAAAAGTTGTAGGGAATTTGAAAATCTACAACTTTTATTTTAGCCCAAAGTTCATTTGAGCCACGGTTTAAAAGTTATATTAAATTCAAGACTACTATGATTTGAATTACTAGTCATTTCTTGTGTTAAATTTTGAATTTGCAAATGGTGTTTGAAGTACACTTTGTAAGGTTCCAAAATATGAGTGTGTTTTTATACTACATTTCCATGAAATGTGGAGCATGAAAAGGTTAAAAACACAAAAGAAACAAATCTCACATACACACATACATACCCATGCACATACACATTCATACACATGCATATGCACACACATAATTAGATGCCTTGTTTCAATGATTCTGGGTTATTATGCATGATGCTATTTAGATTTTCTTGCTTAGGATTTTAAAGACCTAGGATGTAACACACGAGGTGGGGGAACAACGTCCTGGGCGGCCAAGGCCATCAGGAGGTCGCACTACCTACAAGTGGTCAAGGAAACCTTCGGACTACATGACCACGAGGTGGAGGCAACCCCACTGGAGGATGAGGCCTCCAAAGGACATTCCACGACCTTCCCTTAGCTGACCTGAGGGAAATCATCAATGCCGGCCATGACGCCCGAGATGTCATCACCACCAAATGACAAGAGCGAGTCGATCAGGAGGAATTCCGCGCCCCGATGATAGCGATCGCTATCCAGCATTCACTCGCACGGTTACTTACTTCGAGTACCCCCAAAAAGTTCAGGCCGATTGGCATTCACAAGTACGATTGCAAGCAGGATCCACAGCAATGGCAGCGCTGCTACTCTAAAACCATAGAAGTCTCAGGCGGCTCCAATAACACCAAAGTACTTTACTTCCTGATGGCATTGGAGTCAGCTCTACTCACATGGCTCGAGAGTCTCAAGCCGGACTCCATCGACTCATGGGATGAGTTGAAGAAGGCCTTCATCGACAAGTTCTAGGGCTCCATGTTAAGGGCAGGTACTCGTCACGACTTGTCTCAATGCAAACAGGAGCAGAACGAGACCCTGAGATCCTACACCTGCTGTTTCTTCGAGACACGCACCACCATCACCAACATCTCCGACAACAACATCATCGACTGCTTTCAGAACGGCTTCTACAAGAGGCACGTCTTGAGGGATTTTGGGTGCAGCCACCCCAAAATAGAGGTGGAGCTTCATGACATGATGGATCGTTGGGCGAACTAGGAAGACCAGGAGCGTGACCGCTACCCAAAGCACAGTGACGTCGGCAAACAGAACAACAACAACCGCAAAGACAGTAGAAGCCAGCGGGACTACTCGGGACCTTCCCGAAAGCGCAAGCTAGATGATGTCATCGCGGCTACTGAGCGCAATCTACACGGCGAGAAGTCAGGAACCACGCAGGAGCAGTTTGAGAAGCTGCTGCACAAGCAGTGCCCAGGGCGCCCAAAGTCCAAGCACTTGGCGTGAGAGTACTACAACCTCCGGAAGTACCTGAATGCCCCACCCCTCGACAAGGACGTGAAGAAGAAGGGCAAGGACAAGGAGGATGGGGATAAGTAGGAGGGAGATGGGTTCCAGCACCCTTCGAACACTGTCAATGTCATCTTCGGCACTGACTCCGGCTTCCCCTTGAAGCGGGCTCAAAAGCTCACTCTCCGAGAGAACATGGCAACCGAGCCCGCAACACCACAGCCCTTGAGATGGTCTGAGACTCCGATCTCCTTATCCAGGGAGGACCAGTAGACCAGCTTCTCCAAGCGGGAAAATACTCGCTGGTACTAGACCTCGTGGTGTCAGGATCCAGGTTGAATAGGGTACTCATTGATGGGGGAAGTGGGCTCAACCTACTCTTCTCAATTACCCTGAAGAAGATGGGGTTGGACATCTCCGACATACTAATCCCGAGCAAATCTCCCTTCTACGAAATTGTTCCAGGACTCTCGGCTGTACCGCTTGGATCGGTGACACTTTGAGTCACCTTTGGAATATGGGAGAATTACAGGATAGAGTGGGTCAAGTTCGAGGTGGCAAACTTTGATACTTCATATCATACCATCCTTGGAAGATCCACTCTAGCCAAATTCATGATCGTACCCCACTACACATACATGCTCTTCAAGATGCTAGCACTGCATGGGGTAATGACCTTCCATGGCAACTTGAAGAAGTCGTACGATTGCGACCAGAAAGCCATCGAATATGCCTTGACTACATGTGTGCCAGATTCTTCCGCAAAAGTACTCGCGGCTTTGTAGAAACTCTCCTAGTCTGAGATTGCAATCCCGACCAAGAAGTCGAGCCAGTCCAAGGTGAAGCCCACCGATGACGTCGGCATGAAGTCCATCCAACTGCATGAGGGTGACCCAACCAAGACAGCCCTGATCAGTGCAGGGCTGGATGACAAATAGGAAAGTGCGCTCATCTGCTTCCTTCAGGCCAACCGCGACATATTCGCATGGAAGCCAACAGATATGCTGGGGGTGCCCAAGGGTTTGATCGAGCACTCCCTAAATGTTGACCCCAAAACCATTCCAAAGAAGCAGCTACTATGCAGATTCACCCAAAACAAGAGGGAGGCAATAAAGAAAGAGATAGCTAAACTACTCGTGACTGGGTTCATCAAAGAGGTGTTCCACCTAGAGTGGTTAGCCAATAAAAGAAAATGAATAATAATGAATGGAGGATGTGTGTTGATTATACCGATCTCAACAATCCTTCGGGCTCCCACGCATCGACCAAGTCATCAACTCCACAGCCAGCTGCGTACTGCTTTGCTTCCTTGATTGCTACTCGGGCAACCATCAAATTGCCCTCAAGGAAGAAGACCAGATCAAGACCGCGTTCATCACACCCTATGGTGCGTATGCCTATACAACCATGTCCTTCAGGTTGAAGAACGCAGGTGCCACGTACCAACGAGTGATCCAACTCTGTTTCACAGGCTAGCTGGACCGCAATGTTGAAGCCTACATTGATGATATCGTCATTAAGACCAGGAACCACAACTTCTTTTTCACATCACGAAGAGACCTTCAACAGCTTGCACAAATTCTGGTGGGAAAATTTTTGATCTTTTTTTATGCAGTGTGAGTGAAACAAAAGTTCAAAAACTAAACATGCACTTTCCAGAAAATGAAACATGCCACAATAAAGTTGAAATAAGATTATGCATGGAAATAAACTATCTATATGCAAATGCAAGAATGGATAACTACCATGTTACCTCATGGCAAGAGCTCGGGTTTTGAGTCTGGAGCGAGACTCTACATACCTTGGGTTCAATTGTCGTCACCAGATGGAGTTGTCGTCGGTGATGACACTTTCTTTTGCCATGTTTTTCTCGTGGTCTTACTTGCTTCAATCTCTTTTCGCTCGAGCTCCAGAAATTTCTTACATTGGATTCTTCGCTTCACGTTACGTTGGTTATGCACCTTGACCTCCTCATGAATTCAGAGATTCTCCATGAATTTGGCAAGGGCTTTGATGGCTTCTCCAGCTCTTTCTAGGATTTCATTCGGTTGAATGCCTTGACCTGTGCGCAATGCTCGACCTTCGGTCTAAAGGCAAATCTCTCCTTCTGCAAATTGATGTCGAGTTGAATTTCTCCAGTTCCCACATCAATGTGTGCATTTGCTGAACTCAAGAAAGGCCCTCTCAAAATGAGAGGGGTCTTGATGTCGACTTCCATGTCGAGAACAACGAAATCAATAGGGATGAAGAAATTCCATATTTTCACCAGAATATTATCGGCAATCCCCGCAGGGTAATGAACCGATTGGTCTGCTAGCTGCAAACACATAGCAGTAGGAGCAAGTGCATGATGGTTAAGATTATCATAAACTAACTTGGCATGACGCTGATGCTTGCCCCCAAATCACAAAGAGCGTGCTTAAAGTGTTGAGCTCCGATTGAACTTGTGATGGTGGGGCATCCTGGGTCCTTCTTCTTCTCCGGGAGAGGATCGAGTATAGTAGCGCTACACTCCTCTATAAGCTGCACGACCTCGGTGGTTGGCAGGAACCTCTTGTTTCCATGGATATCCTTGATATACTTGGCATACGTGGGAACCTGTATAGCATCAAGAAGCGGTAAATTGACATAAAGCTTCTTGATTACCTCGACGAACTTGCTGAATTGATCGTCAGCCACCAGTGGATGAGGACTTTACCAAGGTGCATACGCACGAGCCATGTCCTTCGCCAAGTTACAAGTCATCATCAACTTGGACTCCGCGTTCGGTTCGGATTCAGTAGACCACCCTGGATGGAATCGGCCACATCTCCCTCGTATGATCAAAACTAGGTGTTCTTTGATGCGTTGGAAAGGTAACAACAGAAGCTTTCTTTTGGTTCTGTTCCTAGCTCTAGAAGGTTTGTGGATCATTTTGTGCGACCACGACACGGTGCTGCGTCACTAGTTTTGGGTGTTAACGGCCTTTGTATCGTGTCGGGCCTTAAGCCCATGTTGTGGGCACCCCCCGTCGCCCCCAACCCTAGCTTTGTCCTTCTTGGGTATAATCTTAGTAGACGCCGCCATATTAGGGTTTAGGTTTTGTTTTGTTCTAATTTTCCATTGAGAAACATACATCTTTCATTGTAACTATGACGTCAAGTCCTTCTGCTGCGAATTAGGGCCCCCGTTCTTGTTCTACACCACTGTGGCGATTAGTCCTTTCGTGTTTAGAGCTTGAACCCCATATTCATCTTTACTTCATACACATATGCGTGTTTATCCTTTCCTGCTTGTGTTCTTCGATTCGCTTGCAAGGAAAAGCCTTTTTGGCAAGGTCAATCGAGTTGTCCTTGGTTGATAACCAACAGAGCAGCGGTGTAATGATTGTAGGGGTTCGAATTATGACTGATGAGAAGCCTGGATCGCCAATGTCAAGACTCCAACAATTGAATCTATCGTACCTATCGGAAGGTCAGGCCAGTGCTACATCACTAGCCTCCTTCTCCGTTCCAGAAACGGTAAGGTGGTTGTGTCATGGTACTATCGGGAAGCCCTTGGGACTTCCTTGGTTTCTCCCTGGGTAACAGTGATGGATTTGTTGGCCTCCTCCTACACTTCATCTTCAGCATCGCTATTCCTGGCGGTTATGGTCTTCCGCCGTGTACCTGCATCCTGCGGATAGGGTGGATCTTTCATGGACTTTCCAGCTCATGTAGTCACCGCATTCACACTTTCTTTCGGGTTAACTTCCGGTTGCCTGGGTAGCTTCCCCATGTTATCGTTAGGGCAAGATGAGGCCAGCTGAGCTACTGGAGTTTCTATCATTTTATTAAAACACTGCTGATTTTTAATAACCGAGTTAAAGCTCTCCATTTATGCGGCCAGAGTCTCTAGAATTTTATCATTAGCTTGAAATTTCTTAATAATGTTATCATTATTTTGTTTGTGGCCATACACTAAGTCCTTAAGTGAGGATAGAAGCTGTTGTTAAAGTTGTTACCTTGCTGTTGGCCGAAGGGAAGGATGGGCTTGGAGTTCAAACCTTGCTAAGGATGGTAGCCTGAGTTATTGGGATTGCCATTCCCAATGAAATTCACGTCCTCTTGAGTCGACGGGCAAGTGTTGCCCTAGCGCCAGGGATTGCCACATGTCTCACATGTGATCCAAGACTCCATGATCTGGTTGACCTCCTTGTGAGGAGACTCCAGCTTTTTCATGAGAAGGTCCATCTTGGCTGCCAGCATATTTATACCTTTGATCTGGTGTACTCCTTTAGCATGGGTCGGCTGCCTAACTCCCTTCCAAATCTGGTTGGAGGAAATCTTGTCAACGAGCGCCTTAGCTCTTGTAACATCGAGAGAGAGGAATGCTCCTCCAGCTGCTGCGTCTATTTGGTCTTGCGCTCGTTGGCTCGGGCCATGAAAGAAGTTTTGAATGATCAGCCACTCTTCCATGCCATGGTATGGGCATGCTGCAATGTATTTCTGGAGATGTACCCAGGCTTCCGGGATTGTCTCATCCTGGAGTTGTTGAAAGCTAGAAATCCTATTTTGTAAGGCATTGGTCTTGCCCACCGGAAAATACTTGGCCAGGAAAGCACTAGAATAGGCATGCCAAATGGTGAATGCATCCTTGTTGGTGTAGAACCATGTCTTTGCTTTCCAGAAAATTCTGAAGATGGGCGTTGGCATCCTCTGATGCCTTACCACAGAAGGGACTTTCTTGGACCGTGTTGACAAGTCCAGTCTTCAGCTCAAAGCCTTCATTTCCTTAGTCGGTCTTTAGTCCAATAGGAATATGGCTGCTGGACGGGGCTGAGAACTGATGAAGTGTCTTCTAACCCATGGGTGATGAAGCTAGTGTTGTCGAACCTTGGCCTAAGGAAAGTTTCTTCTGAGGTGGAATTACTCCACGTCGGACAATTCTCCCAATTCTTTCTAGATTCGGGTTGAAGTTTTATGGTAGATCGAAACCGGTCATGTATTGCTCTACATATATCACAAAGATAAAGAGAGCAATGGTAAGCCGACTAAAATTAGCAGTGATAAATTAGTAAATTTTATCAAACTATTCAACGATATCTTTAGCACCAATTGCTTTCATGGGAATGGCACTAGAAATGCTTGTTGGCGTTTCTTATGCCGAATAGAATTGATATTCTGCAAGCACATAGAATTACCGCTGTAGCATTTTACCTTGGAGTATTCCAGGGTATTGTAAATTTCCTCGGGGAAGCACTATGGTTAAAGAGTACCGAAGAAGCAAGTGATAAACTTTACCAGAGATATCAACCAACAAATATAGTGGGGGTAAGCCAATATGATAGATAAGATAATGGCCAAGCGGTCACTGTTTGACACACAAGACTCTTTACCTTAGAGCGGTAAGGTAGCTGGGAGGACAAAGAGCGAGAAAGACTCCTAAAACACTTCTAAACTAACGAGCTAGCCTCACTAGACTAAACCTTACTTCTAACTAGTTATCGGGAACCTAGAACTTACTTCGGCGGACAGAGAGAGGAAGGACTACAGAAAGGGGTGAGAGGGGAGTCCAACGGCAAACGGCAACCACTGCTATTAAAACACCCAAATTTGGTGGACTATGAGGGACAGACAGGGCTGTCACTATCGATGTTTAGCCGCCAAGCCTTCCGAGGGATACCCCAAGGTAGTAGATTTGTAGGTAAGGTGTCGCCGAAATCAGGAACTCGAAGGTAAAAGCAACACAAGGTTTAGACAGGTATGGGTCACGGTGTGCATAATACTCTACGTTCTGTATGGTGGTTTGTATTGCCTTAGATTGGTTATGCCTTGGAGGGGGTTCCTGCCCGCCCTTATATAGTCTGGAGGATAGGTTTACATGGAATCCTAGACCGATACTAGATTAGGAGTCCTACTTGAGTACCGTTGGTATTTCATAACATTCACGAATAGAATCTACAAGCGCACGGATATACCGTTGTAGCACTTCACCAGGAGAGTATTCAGGGTATCGTATATTTCTCGAGGAAAGGAGGTGTAAAGGTCTTCTAGCTAGTTTACCTAAGGAAAAGAGAGAAGATAGGATGGTCCTGGATAGTGTGGTTGACTAAGGATAGAGACTCTTAGGAATGATAAGCTTAGCTATTACTCGCTTGCTTCAAGTACCGGTTTACACCTAGTCTGCCAAGTGCCTCCGGCTATTAGCTCTACGCCCAACCTGAATATGGAGGGATACGAAGGATGGACGCGGCTGTCACCACCTGCCGCCTACCTCTCAAACCATGGAGAACGGTAGCAAACAAAGGTAACTTCAAGCATAGACACCACATCTACGCTGTCCATTACTGCTTCTAGCCCCAGCCAAACTCTATCTTAAGACTCAAGTCTTTAAGCTAGAAACAACGGTTCAAGAACAAACAATGATCCCGCAAGCGAATGATAACAAAGACTTATCTTTAATAAGAACTCACCACCGTAGATGAGCCCGAGTACTTACTCCAAAGAGGTTTGTATCGGCCGAGGTACAAGTAGAGGGAGGCCGACAACTCTGGTTCTCCTCTTGGACTTCTCCTCCACACACTCCCTAACCTACTCTACTAAGGAGCTCTAAAAGGTGAAGTCCTCCCTTCTCTTCCTCTTCTCCAAAATGGTGTGTGTGAATGAGGGGGGGGGGGGGGGAAGGCCTCCTTTTATAGCTTGAGAGGTCGGTTCCCTCCATCTCTTCATATGGAAACATTGGCCACCATCACCAAAAAGATAAGGATGATCTTCCCACCAAAGAATGGGTAGCTGGGAAGGTGTCCAGGTTCGACCGACCCTTGGGTTTGGCCGACCCCAGGTGGCGCCCCCTCGGCTCCACCTTCGTTTGGACAACTAACATGTGGGTCCTGGTGTTGATCCTTGGTGATTTATGCCTTGACGGGCCCGTTTGGTCTGATTTGTGCGCCCTTCGATCCTGTGTAACACAAAATATGATCTTCTCTGCATTTTTTGTGTGTGTCATGTGCGTTTTTCCTTGATTTCTGTATCTGGGTACCTGCATATCACAATTCACCAAAACTTGTGGAGTTGGTTAGAATAAAGCCCTATAGCTAAGTTTGGTGATTAATTTTATATCAAATGATGTAGAGGTTGACGGTTGATTTTGTGATTTAAGCATCATCAACAACACCCCCACACTTAGCCCTTTGCTCATCCTCGAGCAAAGGTTGAAGGACTAAGGTGGATGTAACTCCTTGGATGTAACCTGCATACAAGTTATTCCAAGTTTCTCCTAAACTTGTGAAATTTTTGAGTGTCTACCAAGCTTATCTTGATGACTGAGGTTTGGAATGGTGCAGACTTCAAGTCCCTTAGCCTTCCTTGCTTAGAAACTTGGGTTTTTACTTTTGAAACAAGAGATAGATTTGCTCCTCAAATTGTTCTCTTGAATCTCTCTTTGTGTTTGGAAACTCTTACCAAGGCAAAGTGATACCTTATTATTCACCTACCTCTAATCAGGCTTATGTGGAGCTTAGGGTAGGATAAATAGGCATACTTGTTTTTCATATGTTGCTAAGTCAAAAGTTGGATCTGAGAAGAAACAAGTGATGCAATCTGATCAGGATGTGCAAGGGTGTGAAAATTTTGTGGATTTTTGTATGAACTCTTCTTTTATATTTGTATGACTCTGTCTCCCTTTTTTTGGATATGGGCTACCTTTCTTTCTCTCTCTGTTTTTTTCCTTCTTGGACTTGAATATGTCCAAATCATGCTTTTATTTCTCCATCATTTTTTATGCATAGGCCATACCTATCTTTTGTACATTTGGAGAGACTCATATTGCGCATGGAGTCTTTATTTAAGAGATGGATGGATGGTATGATTTTGCTCAACTTCTAGTGTAGAAGTCGGCATATATGTTAGTGGATTATACATCATCTTGATCATGAAAGCATGAAAGGTTTCTAGCAAGGGTCACAAAGTTTGACAAAGCTCAAATCCAAGATAAGAAGCATAATCATAAGGTTTTTGCAAGGTGATCATTCTTTGGCTTTGGTAGGAGTCTAACAACTGAGGAGCCGAGCTAGAGAATTTTGAAAAATTTTCATAAAAGATAACCCAAGTACTTTGCAAGGAAGAATTTGGTTCCATTCATCCATCCATGTCACAAAAGTCAATCTTTAGATAGCATGGGTTCCCTATAAAATTTTTGTTCACAAGAACAAGGCAAAAGACTAGGAATAAAGAGTATGCATGTTTATCATGAAGTGCATGGAGTACAAGGACATCTTTATTATTTTTATATTGGATTAATCAGAGTCAATTTTATTTAAGCAGGGAGGTGTGCGAGTTTGAAGTGCAAACCAGCGTGTTGGATGAAGTAGGGGCTGGATGGGCCCCACATGAGTTTGGTCAACCATTTGGGTCGACCGACCCCTTTGTGGGTCACCAGGTCCTCATCCTTGGCATGTTGTATGGTGCCAGCCTGTGTTGTGATTTCGGAGATATTCCCCGCACACTTGTTTCTATGCCTATTTTATTTGAGACAAAGACACACTAGAGGCAAAGACCCTGCCGGTTTGAAAACCGGGGAGTGCAGATTTTATTGAATTTCAAACATAGGGGCTCTCATGTTGGTCCAGAAGATGTATGTTATCAAAATCAACCAAATTAATGAAATCTACTACTTCATTTAGATCAGAAGGCGTAAGGAAAACTTTTAAACAATGACAATTTACCTTGGAAATCTTACCCTCGTCATCTTGGATCGTGATTGCCCCGTGTGGAGATTTGTTGATGACGGTGTATGGTCCTATCCATTTGCTGCGTAGTTTTCCGTGCCCGAAGAGCTTCACCCTAGAATTAAAAAGAAGTACCTTGTCTCCTGCTTTGAATTCCTTGGGCCTGATCCTCTTGTCGTGTCATCTCTTTGTTCTGTATTTGTATATCTTGGCACTGTGATAAGCTTTTTCTCTCCATTCCTCTAACTGGGACAGTTTGATCTTCCTCTTTCTCCCTGATAGCTTACTATCCATGTTCCAAGTTCGGATGGCCTAGTGGGCCTTGTGCTCCAACTCAACTGGTAAATGGCATGTTTTCCATAAACTAGTTGGTATGGTGACATGCCTATGGGGGTCTTGAATGTTGTCCTGTATGCTCAAAGTGCATCACGCAGCCTATTTTTCCATCCTTTCCCCATTTCATTCATCGTCTTCTGCAGAATGTTCTTTATCTGCTTATTAGATGTTTCTGCTTGGCCGCTGATCAATGGATGGTACGGAATTGTGATGTTATGCTATGCCCCAAGCTCTCTCAAAAAGCTTCGGAAGGTCTTGTCAATGTAATGCGATCCTCCATCACTTATGACCATCCTGGGAGTGCCCAAGTGAGGGAAAATGATTTCATGGAACATCTTGCGGGCGTGCTTGGCATCGGCTGCTCTGCATGGTAGTGCTTTCACCCACTTGGACACATAGTCGACGACGACCAGGATGTACTCGCAGTCCTTGGACTTTGGGAATAATCCCATGAAGTCGATGCCCCACACATTGAATAGTTTGACTTGAAGGTTGTAGTTGAGGAGCATTTCATCGCGAGTGGTGATGCCACCATGCATCTGACACTTCCGGCATCATCGTATGAACTATCGGGTGTCCTCATACATCGACGGCCAATAGAATCCACTTTGCCATATTTTCACCTGAGTGCGAAATACACCAAAGTGGCCTCCATATGGTGTGGTGTGGCACTTCTCAATGATTTGGAACCCTTTAGCTTTCGGGACGCATCCTCGGAGCAGGCCATCGGTGCATACCATGTAAAGGTATGGATCATCCCATAGGTGTCATCTGCTCTCGTACAACAGCTTCTTTGTGTTTTCTCCAGGTGGTACGTATCCTGAAACCATGAAATCCATAATGTTTCATACCATGGTTTGGAGTCTGTTACCTTCAGTAGCATGTCGTCGCGTAGGAAATCGTTGATGGGAAGATCCTGCATGTTAGAGATAGGCATACACGATAAATGATTGGCAATAGTATTTTCTACTCCTTTCTTATCTTTAATTTATAGATCAAATTCTTGGAGTAGCAAGATCCATCTTAGCAAGCATGGTTTAGCATCTTTCTTGGTGAGCAAGTATTTCAAAGCAGCATGATCAGTAAAAATGATAACTTTGCACCAACCAAATAAGATCTAAATTTATCGATTGCAAAAACAACAGCTAGGAGCTATTTTTCCATGGTAGCATAATTTAATTGAGCTCCTTTCAGGGTTTTACTTGCATAAGCAATTGCATGATGCTTTTTATCTTTGGTTTGGCCAAGGACTGCCCCAACAACATAATCACTTGCATCACACATTATTTCGAAAGGGAGCGTCCAACCAGGGGGTTGTATGATTGGAGCTGAAATGAGTGCTTCTTTTAAAATATGAAAGGATTTTAAACACTCATCGGTAAACTCAAAAGGCGCGTCCTTAGCTAGAAGGTTCGTGAGAGGTCTAGCGATCTGAGAAAAGTCCTAAATGAAGCATCGATAGAACCCCGCGTGACCTAGGAAGCTACGAGTCCCTTTTACGTTCACCAGAGGTGGGAGCTTTTCTATGACTTCAATCTTTGGCTCTGTCCACCCCAGTTCCCCTCTCGGACACAAGATGCCCAAGCACGATGCCTTCTTGGACCATGAAATCGCACTTCTCCCAGTTTAGCACCAGGTCCTTTTCTTGGCATCTCTACAAAACCTTGTCCGAGTTCTCGAGACAATGATCGAAGGTTTTCCCGTAAATGGAGGAATCATCCATAAAGACCTCCATAATCTATTCGATCATGTCGGAGAACATTGACATCATGCACCTTTGGAATGATGCGGGTGCATTGCAAAGCCCAAATGACATCCTTCGGTAAGCATACGTTCCATAAGGGCAAGTGAAAGTGGTTTTGCTCTGATCATCGGGGTGGATGGGGATTTGGTGGTAACCCGAATACCCATCAAGGAAATAGAAAGAAAGAGTGCTTCGCTAGCTGCTCTAACATTTCATCAATGAAGGGCAGCAGGAAGTGATCTTTCTTCGTGGCTAAGTTGAGCTTATGTAATATATGCACATCCTCCACCCCATGACGGTTCATTGTGGCATTAGCTCATTTTTACTATTCTCAATGACCGTCATTCTCCCTTCTTTTGCACTTCTTGAATAGGGCTCACCCACTCGCTATGAGGTACAGGATAGATTATCCCAGCATGCAGAAGCTTGAGAACCTCCTTCTTGACGACCTCCCTTGTCGCATTCTTAAGCCTATACTGAGGCTCCCTAGAAGGTCTGCTGGCTGGGTCTATAGGAATGTGATGAGTGCAGAGGGTAGGGCTGATTCCCATAAGGTCCTGGAGCGAGTAACCGAAAACAGGCCTATGCATATCTAAGATGGCTAACGGCTTGGTTGTCTCCTTACAGGAAAGTCTATCACTAATGATGACGGGAGACTCCGTGTGACCATTCAAGAAAGCATAGCGTAGGCCACAAGGAAGGGGTTTCAACTCGATTGATGGTTGTGCTGGCCGTTCGTGAGTTGGGAGATCAAGGGTTTCTTCTAAATCATCTTCTTCTTGGATGAAGAGTTCAACATCTTTTTCTAAGGATGACTCAGAAGGTTCAAAAGGTGAGATGGCCATCACTTCCTCAATCGGGTCTGACTAGGGGAGAAATTCTGCTGGAGAATTCTATGTCCTAGAAATCGGAATTGAAAAAGTTTCTCTCCCTAGTCTAACGTTGAGAGTTCCTAGTGTGGGTACTTCTAGGAACAATTTTTCGACGGGGTGCCCGATTGAAATGTCGAAGTCATGGACATCGAACACATGAAAAATCAAGGGCGACCTCGACGTCGTCGTGGAGTATGCACACGTCATGCAAAATCCCGATCCCTTCTAGGATGGAACTTGGTGGATCCCTGAAGGTTCTATTAGTTGGAACTAAAGGTTGTTCTCCCAGATACGAAAGTGCATAAGAGGCAGACATGATGTTTGCTCCAACCATGGGATTGTAGAAGACTTTTCCCAAAGTTACCTGGATATGGCATTGAATGGTTAAGGAAGGAGCACATATTTGAATTTCTTCAGAAGAAAGCTCTCCCTCCTGTACCTAGTCGCTGCTCATGACAGTGGTTAAATCTCTAATGGTCTCTTTAAGTAAATTCTTATCAAGAGGCTCGGTAGGACCTACTGGAACTGGGGGTCTCTTTTGATGAAAGTACTTCGAGGTATTTCCGGAGTCTTCAAACAAATCTTCCTCGAATTCGAAGGGAAACTTAGGAGGTTGAATTTCTTCTTCCTCCATGGTTTCTGGTTCGGGTGAAGGCTTCAAGGATGAGTCTGGGTAGGTAAGAGGTGTGCCGACTCAATCAACGGGACTTCCTCATGTCTTGAGGGCTCTACTACCGGGAGGGACTCAGTGAAGTAGGTGTTTTCTAGGATGGGTTCTAGAAGGGCTTCTCCTTCAGCAGTGGTTTTATGGGTGAACGATCTGTAGGGCAGACTCCTTGCTAAGACCTAACCAAAAGTGTTGTAGCAACACATGGTCGGGGATAGACAAGTCTGGGCCGGCATGGGTAAACTGTGAAAACCTGGCCCAGGCTGCACCTATAGTTTCCTTCTCGCCCTGATGAAAGTCGAGGATCTCTTTCCGTAGGGAAGCAATGCGAGAAATAGGGAAGAGCGCAAGACAGAACTTGTCCCTTAGTTCATCCCACTCTCCGTTTACCCTTCCCTACGTTATGGGTGTACCATTGTTTCGCTCTCTCATCAAGGGAGAAAGTAAACAACTTCCACTGAAGTGTTTCTTGTGCCATTCCCTCAATGGTTAGGCACGAGCACAATTTCTCGAACTCTCGCAGGTGGTGATAGGGATTTTCATCGTCAAAACCTGAGAAGGGTTGTTCCCGAACCATGGTAATGAAGCCAGGACGGAGTTCATAGCCAGAAGCTGTGATGGGCTTGGATGATTGGGGTGGCTCTAAGAACTCACCCTTGGGAGCAGAAAGTTTTTGGATAGAAATGTGCTCCATGGTAAGAAAACGATAAAATAAGGAGAAAGTTAAAAGAAAGGATAACGCGCAAACTAGGTTCGAAGACAACTACAGCAATCGTTCCTGGCAACGGCGTCAAAAATGATTGTTGGTATTTCTTAACGTTCACGGATAGAATCCGCAAGTGCACGGATATACTACTGTAGCACTTCACCTCGGAGAGTATTAAGGGTATTGTATATTTCTCAAGGAACGGATGTGTAAAGGTCTTCTAGCTAGTTTTACCCAAGGAAAAGAGATAAGATAGGATGGTCCTAGGTTGTGTGGTTGACTAAGGATAGAGACTCTTAGGAAAGATAAGCTTAGCTATTACTCGCTTTTTTCGGGCACCTGTTTACACCTGGTCTGCCAAGTGCCAATAGTGGAAATCAATGCTTCAGTGACAGGTGACTTTCATCACTGTAAAAGTCAAATACATCATACAGGGAGTTCTATGACGAACTTGTAACGAATTTTCCTTCGTGATACAGGTCGTGTCGAGTTAGATCTACCATGACAAAATTCCTAAAAATATCACAGAACGGATTTTATCTATGACGAAAAAACTTTCATGACGGAAGCATTTTTTAGTTTTGTGACGCGTCGCAAAACATCACAAAATTCCAGATCCACGTAGCCATAAGCCCGCTAGCCCAGCCCAGGCCCAAAACTAGTGACGAAAATAGCCCGCTGGCTAAACCCAGTCCCAAAATTAGTGACGAAAATAAACATCACGAATCATCATCACGTACGAAAAATGTCACAGATTGAATCACCACGTCACAACTTGGTCAGCATGGATACTGACGTAACAACCTAGTTGCAGGCCCATTTATTTATGGGCTCAGCCCATGCTAGGAGCTTTATTTTCATGTAGCTCATAAATTTAGAGGCCAATCTAAATCTATACGTATGTGGGCCGAGCCCATTTTAGCATCCCAAATTACATACAAAAATACTCTAAAATAAAAATAGGTAGCAAAACCACTTTTGAACTACCGGATACACTTAGAATGATAGAATCTGGTACAAAACAAAAAACAAAACACCACATATGTTATCTCTTCTGCCTTCTGTTTATTCCTAGCATCTTATTCTCAACCAATCTCTTCTAACTGCTTGCTCCTTCCTGCATCTACTCCTCAACCTGAAAAGCACGAGTCACAAAATAATATCAAAAGGCAATATTTGCAAATGAAACTACGTAGCTTGCACAAGGCTACATAAATGTCCCAAGGTTGTTATCAACTTTGAAATGCTGAATATTGAGCTTAGGCGTGCAAGTGCAGCTTGTGCAATGACTAGTGAAAGCAAAAGGCACATGCCAGCAGAGGATTGAACTGGAAAAGGTGGGACTAATAACTTGATTCTGCCTAGAGAAGCAATCAAGCAGCAGTACCTGTGCTTTCATGTCATCGAGCACTGAACAATTTCATATGTTCAGATCTACATTACAGAGGAATTTTCATGCTTATTCTTTCAGTCAATCCGAGCATTATGGTTCAGACTATGCACTATAAGTTCAGAGCATTAGTACAAGGCACCAACACACTAGCAGAAAAACAAAATCACAACGTAAGCAGTCAGCATATCATCGAACATGCGCAACAGTGACGACTGGAAAAATAGGAACAACACAAAACAAGATACGCACCGTACCATTCAGGCATTTGCTCGAACAGGTTGCAGGCCGCTGGATTTAGGCACTGCAATGGCCGCCAGAGTTGTAGGAGGCGCCCGACGGAGGAGAGAGAGAGGAGGCTAGGGACAGTGCGGCCCTCGTGATGGGGAAGAAAGATGAGACCGGCGGTGGCCCACTCGCCCCCAGTAGCCGCGCAGCACAGCCGCTTGCTCGTGGCCTGCCGCCCGCCGCCACCATGGGGCGGAGCAACACCACCTGCATCAGCTCGCCGCATCCCTGGGGGGTTGCGCCATCCCGGGACACTGCGCCCTGCTGCCGCACCGGGCCCACGCGAAGCTCGCAGCCGCGGAGGCCCCGGACTGACCTCCTCGCGAGCGCCGGCTGCGAGTACGTCACCACGGGCGCCGGTGACGGGACGGAAAAGCGGCGGCAGGAGCGGCAGCGATGGGAGGCCGAGCCGCCGAGGTGGAGCACGACGGGAGGAAGAGGTGGAGGCGCATGGGGAGCGCCAGATCCGAGGAGAAGTGGCTAGGGTCTGAGAAGAGGGAGAGAGAGAGAGGCAGAGAGGTAAAGGGAGGAGTGGCTACGGTTCGAGGGGTTTTGGTCAGGTTTTTTATTTATCTCAGATTTAATCGTTGGATCAGATTGAACAATAAAAATAAGTTAAATCTTAGCAGAAAATAGACTATTACTATCCTTTCGACCCCTTTAACATATTTTTTCCTTTTCATTTTATTTGCACCATTGTGAAGTAATACATAAAAATAATTGTTTTATATAGATCAATACATTTTTTATATGTAATAGACTACATATAATATGTGTTGTAGAAGTTTTAAAGTTTTTGAAGTCGATTTACCATTTTCTATATATTAAATGAATTTCTACATAGTTAACAAAATTAATTCTAAATTGAACTACATGTGCACGTAATAAGATTCAAAAAATTGCACAAAACATATTTTAGTCCATATCTTGGAGATATATGAAAAATTCAACTATCTTGGATAATTCAAACTTCTTTCTCTAAATAACCACATAATAATTGCAATAATATCTAAATTTGGTCAGAAAATTCTACAGATCGATAAGATAATATATTTTTGTCCATAAGCTTTCTATAAAAAACTTAAATAGTTTTAGTAAAGCTGGACCATACATTGTTCACAAAAGGATACATCTCTCACATAGATTCTTATAACTCAAGTGAAAGTTTGAGATTTGAGTAACTCATAATATTTTCGAATTCGTATGCACCTCAAATTTGGACACAAGCTTATTTTTGTCCTAACAATAGAAAATATAAGTTTACGTTACCAATGGTTATGCAAAAACATAATTCTATATTGCCTATTTGGATGGAAGAAAATAAGTCATATGTAAAAGATCCAAGAAACAGAAATTAGCATACAAACAAATACCATTAAATGAAAGATCATGATTTTAGAAAACTCTAGAAATAAGAACCATTAAATTTTGAGTTCATATGAGGGAGAAATACCAATTATAAATTTTAATTCTAAATTAAAAAGAGAAAGATTAAACATACCTGTGTTCTTCACCATGCCATGCAGGTTGTGCGACTTAGTATTTGTATATTAATGCTTCGTAATAAATACAAATGGTGGTGCAACATAGTGGTAAGAACCCTTGTTGTTGTAGTTGAAAGGTCACGTTTTGAATCCTCTTGCACCATGTGTTTCTTTCATTTTTTAGCTCTGGCAGGTTGTTTGACTTATATTTCTAAATTAATGCTTCATAATAATCACAAATAGTGCTGCAGTGTAGTGGTAAAGTCCTTAGTTCCTATAGTAGGAGGTCACGGTTCAACTTCTCTTGGGCCATGTCTTCTTTCTTTTTTTCATTTTATCTCTAGCAGGTTGTGCGACTTTGTATTTGTTTTTTTTCATTTTATCTCTACCAGGTTGTGCGACTTCATATTTATATATTAATGCTTCATAAAAATTATAAATGGTGGTGCAGCATAGTGGTAAGACCCTTGTTGCTGTAGTTGGGAGGTCACGGTTCCAATCCTCCTGCATCATGTTTAAAATTAACGCTTCCTAATAATCACAAATAGTGGTGCAATGTAGTGGTAAGACACTTATTCCTGTAGTAGGAGTTATATTTATAAATTAATGCTTCGTAATAATCACAAATAGTGGTGCAGTGTAGTGGTAAGACCCTTGTTCCTGTAGTTGGAGGTTATTCTTTCTTTTTTTCATTTTATCTCTAGCAAGTTGAGACCCTTGTTCTTGTAGTATGAGTTATATTTATAAATTAACGCTTCATAATATCATAAATAGTAGTGTGGTGTAGTGGTAAGACCTTGTTCCTGCAGTAGGAGGTCGCGGTTCAACTCCTCCTAGGCCATGTTTACTTTCTTTTTTTTATTTTATCTCTAGCAGGTTGCATGACTTAGTATTTGGCTTTTTTTCATTTTATCTCTAGCAGGTTGTGTGACTTAGTATTTGTATTAACGCTTCGTAAAAGTTACAATTTTTTTCATTTTATCTCTAGCAGGTTGTGCGACTTAGTGTTTGGCTTTTTTTCATTTTATCTCTAGCAGGTTGTGCGACTTAGTATTTGTATTAACGCTTCGTAAAAATTACAAATGGTGGTGTAGCATAGTGGTAAGACCCTTGTTGCTATAGTTGGGAGGTCAGGGTTCGAATCCTCTGCACCATATTTTTCTTTCTTTTATATTTATAAATTAACGCTTCGTAATAATCACAAATAGTGGTGTAGTGTAGTGGTAAGACCCTTGTCCCTGTAGCAGGAGATAATGGTTTGACTCCTCCTAGGCCATGTTTACTTTCTTTTTTTCATTTCATCTCTAGCAGGTTGTGCATAAGGCTTCGTAAAAATTATAATTTTTTTCATTTTATCTCTAGCAGGTTGTGCGACTTAGTATTTTTATTAACGCTTCGTAAAAATTACAAATGGTGGTGTAGCACAGTGGTAAGACCCTTGTTGCTATAGTTGGGAGGTCACGGTTTGAATCCTCTGCACCATATTTTTCTTTCTTTTTTCATTTTAGCTGGCAGGTTTATATTTATAAATTAACGCCTTGTAATAATCACAAATAGTGGTGCAGTGTAGTGGTAAGACCCTTATCCTGTAGCAGGAGATCATGGTTTGACTCCTCCTGGGCCATGTTTTCTTTCTTTTTTTCATTTTATGTGTGACTTAGTATTTGTCATTGTTCATCTACACGACCGTTTAGCTTGTGTACACACATATAAACGCTACACAGTGACCAGTTGTGTCCGTTTAGTCAGCTGTTTAATCTGTTTAATGACCATTTAATCTATTTAATTGACCGTTTAATCCGAATAAATGATAAACTGAAGGGGACCGACTATTTAGCATTTACCGTTTAGGCTATATTAACGCTTTGTAAAATGACAAATGGTGGTGCAGCATAGTGGTAAGACCCTTGTTGCTGTAGTTGGGAGGTCACAGTTCAAATCCTCGTGCACCATGTTTTTCTTTCTTTTTTCATTTAGCTATGGCAGGTTGTGAGAGTTTGAACTTACATATTAACGCTTAGTAATAATCACAAATAGTGGTGCAGCATAGTGGTAAGGTCCTTGTTGCTGTAGTGGGGAGGTCATGGTTTGATTCCACTTGCGCCATATTTTTTTCCTTTGTTTTCAATAATGGGCTGAAAATCTTTGCATTTATCTGTAATGGTCTGTAACATTCCCAACGGATGAGCAACCTAGTGGTAAGAGCTATGATGTTGTAGTGGGGGCACTATTCGTACCCCTACGTCATGTTTTTTTTCTTTCTTCTAAATAATAGAATGGAAATTATTTTAGAAAAAAATAGGAAAAAGAATCATCGAATTTAGAGTTCATATACGAGGGAGAAATACTATTTTAATCCCGAATTAAAAGAGAAAGATAAACTATACATATTTCTTCATATGAATCCATCTTAGTTATAACCTTTACGGAACAATCTAAAATATATGTGCTCCCCATCCCACTAGTTCTATAACGAGTCGCGGTCATCACAAATACGAGGAGTTGATGGCGCACCGTTTTTGTGACGATATGAGATATTGTTCTGTGACACGCGTTGTACTTTCATCATAGTTCCGAAGGGGCTGAGGGCTGCCGCCGGAGAACTATGACGAAAGTGTGATTTTCGTCATAGATGTGGTCTTTTCAATGACGAAGTTTGAAACTTCACACGGAAAAACATCATGGATGCTACTATTTCTAGTAGTGTGCCTCCGGCTATTAGCTCTACGCCCAACCTGATGTGAACCCGGTAGGGTTTATTCCTAATTTTTCGATGAGAGGCGTGGGATAACTCGATTGATGGAGGAGACGACGTTCACGGCCCGACTACAGCCTTCTAAGGATGCTGTGCCTTAGCAACCGATACACCACCTCCTATGGTTGCCGCGATCTTGTAGAGCGCGACACCCGGCCACTAGGGCACTCGTCCTGCAAGCAATCGAAGAACTAGCAAGAACAAGTAGAACAAGTACTGAAATTATGAGACGTAACTGAAGGTTTCAAACCGAATCTCAATTATGATGGGTGTGGCAGAACCGCCTGAATTATTCTAGCTCAAGTGCGCTAGTCATCGCTATACAGGCGATACTAACTCAACGCACTTCAAACGGAACAACCCATTGGTCTGTCGTGTCACCGCCCGATACAACCACGGTTCAACAGGATCGAAGTAGGTTTACCTCGCACGAAGGCGAGTTTACAATCACACCACAGCTCACCAACTTTTAATTTACAGAGATAATAAATATTATTACAAACTGTTTCAAGCTTAAAGTAATCTTATACAAACATTGTTTAACACAACAAGCTAAACAGCTTGTTCAGAGTCACAGCGGAAGAAATTCACACGCGACTACACACGTCGCGAAAGTTGACACCACGTTCAGCCCGAAACATGGCGTCATTCCGGAGGGTTATTGCTAGCCGGGGATGGATCCCATTCCACAGACCAGCCAAATGGAACAGAGGATGGCCAGGCTGGACAATCCGTTTGGTTCACATAGGCCATACCTGAAAGACAGACTAGCAAGACTGAGTATGCTAATACTCAGCAAGACTTACCCGTTTTATGGTAAACTTTGCCATGTAACTAGACTTATGAAGGCTTGTAATGGTTCTAGGTTTCATTTCAGCTAAAAAGCAACAAAGAGTATGATCTAACTTTTATGTTTTAGTTTTCAGCTTCTAGTTGCATTAACCATTCTAGGTAAGCACCTGTACTAGACAAGCAAGGTAGAGATTAACATCCATCAAGATTATTCCAACAAGAGTTACTGTTCTTACTCTATGTGGCAGAAGAAATAAGCAGTCTCAATCTCTGTGAGAAATGGACGATTCTGAATCGAGTTTCATAACCTTGCAAGGGTAAATCTAACTCACACGCTTAGAACATCCAATGATCATTCTGGAGCAACCGTTTGCCTTTCATTCCGACTCGTTGATCAGGGCCACCACAACCAACTGTAGGACCATACACACATCCAATGTGCAGGACGTACGTCAATAGCGTGACTACATGACCGTACTCCTGTCCGCTGTACGGAACGTACTCCCGCACGTCGGCGCGTATGAAAAACCAAATTACGAGTGGTGGGAGGTATGTCCACTCCTCGGGCCGATTGGTTACTAGGCTTACCGCTTACCATATTTCGCGGCATGTGGCTAGTACTTTCAAACGCTTAACCACAGCTATCACACACTGCGACCTTAGCAACTTTTATCCACACAGATGGGGTAACCTTCCAGGTCATGTTAATGCACATGACCCCGTCCATCATCCTTATAGTGATTGCAGAATAGTAAACATTCAATTCCTATATCGCGCGAGTGATAGAAAATCACTCGACTTCTGCCGGTCCTATTAGCAAAGCATCTATTCGATAAGGACTCAGGCTCAATACATAGGTTCCTAGGATTCATGCATCTAGGATTTCATTTCAAATCCTGGACTTAATACATAATATAGATATATAAGTAGAAACTGTATATGCGTAATAATTTAAAATACTGGGTTATGCATCGGAGCTTGCCTTCTTGAGCGAGGCTGGGGTTAGGGATGTCAAAGACTTCCGAACCTTGGTTCGGGGCTTTAGTTAAATTCTCGACGACGTTCACTGGATCTTCAGAAAACCCTTGCTCGTTTTCCGGGACTAGTTCGTAGTCTCCGTCATCAAGTGTCGCTAACTCTACATGATATGCAATGATTTGAATTAGATAGTTCTTGAGTTAAGAATTTTACTTCATGATAAAGTTGCAATCCAACCAATTGATAAACATATTTTTATAAAGCAGGAAATTTGAATTCAAACCCACCATGTGTACTTTGATTCAATTATCAAATTAATTAATTTAATTGAATTTAGTTAACAAGTTTGATTTTTATCTTGAAATTCATAAAGGATATGGTCTTGTATTTTCGTGAGTAAGATTATTCCTAATGGATGAGCTTACTATGAATTTTTCATAATTTTCTAAAACAAACACTAAAGCATTTGAATTTAATTCAAATGTCAATTTTAAATTCAAATCTTAAGCAAAACAGTGTTATAAATTTTTGAAAGATTTACTATGAACTATTCTATTGCAGAACAGCACATGGTAAAAACATCTAAGCATGAAAACCTTAGTAACATGTTTGAATAAATTTAAATCATTTCAAGCTTGATTTGACTAAGTTCAAATTAGTTCAAGATAGAGTACAGAGATTAAGGTGGAACTTTTACATAAACTTGCATACACTTTAAACATGCTGTACCCCAAAAATCACATGAAAAGAAGCTAATATGCAAAAGTTACGCAAAATACACCCTTTTGCTAAACTTTAGAATAACTTAACAAGCATTGGGTTTCAAACCATACTCTAGTAATCAAAGTTGTAGAACTAAACTTCAGGAGTATAACAAAATTGGTTTGACAATTTTTGGATTTTTCTACAAATTTCTATTAATTTTATAATTTGACAGCTTTTGCAAACAAGACTAAAAGAGAAACTTGCAGAGAGGCCCTCGGGTTTTGCATAGGGGACCCTAGAATTAAAACTTAAATTGCAATGTGGCCCTTGCCAGGCCCAGATGGCGGCCGTGGCAGCCTGACCGGTGTGTTCTCGCCGGCGGCGAGGTTTTGGCGAGGGGCAAACCGGTCCTATACCATCTACGGAATGTGGTGCACACGTTGGTAGGTGATGAGCACAAGGAAGGGCAGCGGAGCATGGTCGACGGCGAGGAATGGCGGCGGCCGTGGCGGTGCGCCCGTGTTCCCGGCGAGGAGCCGACGAACGTTGAAGGATGGAGCGCGCACGAGCATCGTGGAGTTGTGGGGATGCGATTTCGGTACCTATTTCGGCCGGAGGTGGAGCAGAAGGGGGTCGGCGGTGTGGAGGTGGCTCGGGTTTCTCTAGCGGCAAAGGCGGCACGGGATTCACCCGATTCCGATTAAGGAGAGGACATAGCTCGGCTAGGGTGGGTCGAGGGGCAAGCAGGGGTGGTGAGGAAGCTTTGGGGCGCTGGAATTGAGACGGGGTAGGGCGGGGCGGTGAGGAATTTCGGTGGACGGCTCGGCGCTCGGCTTGGCGCTCGTGAGGAAGAAGAAAGGGGAGGTGAGCGAGGGAAGTTTCAGTCAAGGTTTTATAGAGTGGTGTCGTGCGGTAGAGAGGGAGAGAGTAGGCGCGCGGCCAACCACAGATCGACGGCGCCGTCACCGTGCCCCGTCGGGCACCCTCGGCCGCGTGGCGGCCTCGGCACCGGCGGCCCAACGTGGCGGGGCGGGGGAGAGCCAGCAGGAGCTGCACGAGTGGCGGGCGGGGCTAGCAAGGAGCCACGTGGGGTGGAGGAGAGTGGCGCGGGGTCAGCGAGCAGCTCGGGAAACGGCCGGCGGCGGTGGAGTCACGGGCGCGAGCAGAAATAGAGCAAGGGGAGCTGGAGGTTGAAGATAGGGACTAATCCATGATTTTCCAAAAATGTGGGGACTCTACTGTAAAGCCTAGTTAACTTTCAAACCATAGCTGAAATGGAAATGTGCCCAAAAGCAAAAGTGTAGAGTTAAGGATTTGAATTTAACCTAAAACTTGGCAAAGTTTTAAACTTTAAAGAAATCCTATTTAAAATCTACACTACACTTACATCCTTTGGGTAGTTTCACCTCTATTTGCGGTTTAAAAGTAAGTTCTTAACTTTTTGCAAAACAACCTTCATATGTTTTGATTTTACCTCCCATTCTCACCCATTTTGCACCAAAGGACCTAAATTTTCTAGAATTATAAAAAGATCCTTTTACTTTTGCATTAAAGTTTTGGCACACATACAAAAGATCAAACATACACACTTTATATTAGAATCTATTGTGTTTTAATTCTAAATACCTGAATGTCACAGGTTCCGAAAATAAGTGGACGGGCGGCTGGATCAGCACGCGTGTCTACAAGGAAGTAGCAAAAGCTAAACTTGCATATAACAAAACCCGAGTGTTCTTGACAGCGGCTAAAGGTGATAAAGAAGTAGGAGAATGACCATAAAGGTGCTGGGGTCATGTTCTATTCCTAGGATGCATCCGACTTGGACTCAACTTGATACACAGCCCGTTGGGCCAAAATAGGGTGACGCAGCACCGTGGCTGAAAAGGACTCTGTAGTAAATCGAGGATTGCAGTTGACTCCGAACAGATATGGAGGTGATTCTAGATCCGTTGGAAAGTAGATTTGATAAGCTTTCCAGGAAGTACTTAAATGACCAAAACGGAGTCTGGATGAAGTCATGGCGGTGATCATAAGTCATGTCTGTCCTGCAGTCCGAATTAAGCCTGCGTGATGCCTCTTCCCTTTTGATCCAATCCATTGTTTCTGAGTAAAACAAGAGTGCACGTGTCTCCATTGTCTAAATATGATGAATCTGAGCTTAAGAGTGAACTTACTAGATGGGTAAGCCGATGAGCACGAGCGCGAGTAATAGGACCAAGAGGTGTTGTCGAAGTAGATACTGGTGTAGGTGTGGATGTATCGTTGGTGGCGATATCCTCATAATCCTCCCCTTCTTGCATTTGAGTCGTCCTCGACTCAAGCTCATCGTCCTCTCCTAAATGGCTTCAAATCTGCAATGTTAAATGTGGGACTAACCCCAAAATCTACAGGCAGGTCTAGTTTATATGCATTATCATTAATTCACTCTAGCACTTTAAACGGACCATCAGCCCGAGGCATCAATTTAGACTTTCTCAAAGCTGGAAACCTATCTTTTCTCAAGTGCAACCAAACCAATTCACCAAGTTTAAAAATTAATTGCTTTCTACCTTTATCACCAGCAAGCTTATACGTAGAATTCATGCACTCTATGTTTTCTTTATTTGTTTCATGCAGTTTTAACATCAGTTCAGCACGTTGCTTAGCATCAAAGTTCAATTTTTCAAAAGTGGGCAAAGGCATTAAATCAATAGAAGCACGAGGTATCAAGCCATAAACAATCTCAAAAGGGCACATATTTGTAGTAGAATGCATGGAACGATTATAAGCAAACTCAACATGAGGCAAACATTCTTTCCACAACTTAATATGCTTCTTTAAAACAACCCTTAACATGGTAGACAAGGTTTGATTAACAACTTCAGTTTGACCATCAGTTTGGGGATGACAAGTAGTAGAAAATAGAAGCTTAGTTTCCAATTGTGCCCATAAAGTTCTCTAAAAGTGGCTAAGAAATTTGGCATCATGATCGGAAACAATTGTGTTTGGCATACCATGCGAACGAACAATTTCTCGAAAGAACAAATCAGCAACATGTGTAGCATCATCAGTTTTATGACATGGAATAAAGTGTGCCATCTTAGAAAATCTATCCACAACCACAAAAATACTATCACGTCCCTTCCTAGTTCTAGGCAATCCCAACACGAAATCCATAGAAATATCATCCCAAGGAGCACTAGGAACTGGTAGAGGCATATACAAACCATGCGGATTTAAACGTGACTTAGCTTTTTGACATGTAGTGCAGTGTGCAACAAATCGCTCCACATCTCTTCTCATTTTTGGCCAAAAAATGACAAGCAAGTACATCCTCTATCTTCTTTGCACCAAAATACCCCATCAAGCCACCTCCATGCGCTTCCTGTAACAATAACAAACGAACGAAGCTAGCTGGAATCCATAGCTTGTTAGCTTGAAACACAAACCCATAATTGATGATGAATTTGTTCCATGCTTTTCCATCCTTACAATGCAGCAAGACATCCTTAAAATCAGCATCATTCACATATTGTGTTTTAATTGTGTCCAAACCAAAAATCTTGCAATCAAGTTGTGTCAACAAAGTATATCGCCTAGACAAAGCATCAACAATGACGTTCCCTTTCCCTTTCTTGTGTTTGATGATATAAGGAAAAGATTCAATGAATTCAACCCCCTTAGCATGCCTACGGTTCAGTTTTCCTTGACTACAAATATGTTTCAAAGATTCATGATCAGAATGGATAACAAACTATTTGGGTCACAAATAATGCTGCCATATTTCTAATGTGCGCACAAGAGCATACAATTCCTTATCATAAGTAGAATAATTAAGAACAGGTCCGCTCAATTTCTCACTAAAATATGCAACAGGTTTACCATCTTGTAACAAAACACCACCCAAACCAATTCCACTAGCATCACATTCAAGCTCAAAGGTCTTATTAAAATCAGGAAGTTGGAGGAGAGGTGCATGTGTCAACTTATCTTTCAACATAGTGAACGCATTCTTTTGTGTGGTGCCCCAAGAAAAAGGCACCCCCTTCTTCGTAAGCGCATTCAACGGTGCCGCAATGGTGCTGAAATCCTTCATGAAGTGACGATAGAACCCAGCAAGTCCTAGAAAACTCCGCACCTATGTGATAGTCTTTGGTACAGGCCATCCTTGAATAGCTTCCACCTTGGCTTGATCAACTTCAATTCCCTGTGGAGTAACAACATAGCCAAGAAAAGATACTCGATCTATGCAAAAGACGCACTTCTCAAGGTTACCAAATAAACGTGCATCACGTAAAGCAGTAAAAATAGCATGTAAATGATCAAGATGTGCCTCCATGGATTTGCTTTAAATCAATATATCATCAAAGTAGATCACAACAAATTTTCCAATGAAAGCACGCAGAACCTCGTTCATTAATCGCATGAAGGTACTAGGTGCATTAGTTAACCCAAAAGGCATGACTAGCCACTCATATAACCCGAACTTAGTTTTGAAAGCAGTTTTCCATTCATCTCCCAATTTCATGCGAATCCAGTGATACCCACTACGCAAATCAACTTTGATAAACACAACAACACCACTCAATTCATCAAGCATATCATCCAAACGTGGAATAGGATGTCGATATCGAATTGTGATATTGTTAATAGCTCTACAATCGACAAACATACGCTACGTTCCATCTTTCTTGGGGACTAAAATAACCGGAACAGCACAAGGAATAAGGGACTCACGTACATAACCTTTGTCAAGTAGTTCTTGCACTTGTCGCTGAATCTCTTTCGTTTCTTCCGGATTGGTCCTGTATGGCGCATGGTTGGGCAACGATGCACCTGGAATCAGATCAATTTGGTGCTCAATCCCTCATATTGGTGGCAACCCCGCTAGTATTTCACTTGGAAACACATCAGAATACTCCTGCAAAACATTAGTGATAGCAGGGGTCAAGGAGTGCTGCATATCATGAATGGAAATCAAAGCATCTTTGCACACCAAAGCATAGGCAACACAAGTGGTAGCAATCAAGTCATTAATATCAGATTTAGTAGAAAGCAAGCAAGTTCCTTTCAATCATATCTCATCTTGCTTATTAGCAACTGACTTGACAATTTTATTGGTCTCACTTTTAGCTTTGGCAGCTCTAGCAGTATCATCACGCACAATAGCTTCACGAGACATAGGAAGCAACACAATTTTATTATCATGGTGCAAGAGCTGCACAATGAGACTCTCATTGTGCACACAATCCGTATCAAATTGCCAAGGCCTACCGAGCAGAATATGGCAAGCTTGCATAGGCACAACATCGCACTCAACAACATCATGATATGAGCCGATTGCAAAATTAATGTGCATCAGCCTCGTTACCTTAGCCTTACCACTGTTGTTTAGCCATTGAATGTGATACGGATGTGGGTGTGGTTTGGTGCTGAGTGCAAGCTTCTCCACCATTTCGCCGCTAGCCAAATTGTTGCAGCTACCTCCATCAATAATCATATGACAGGAACGCTCTTTAATGACACACTTAGTTTGGAACAGCGTGTGTCGCTGATTTTGCTCCACCTTCTCCATTTGTGCACTAAGCATACGCTGCACAATGAGACTCTCATAGTGTTCGGCTGCACCTGCATCAATATGTTCGTCTGGTGTTCCCTCATTACCTGCATGGTTAGCAGCAAACAAAGCAAGTGTTTCGTCATCAAAATCACTAGCAGAGGAATACGCACCATCATCTTTGACCATGAAAACACGTTTGGTAGGACAGTCACGCTGCACGTGCCCAAAGCCCTTGCACCAATGACTGGACATCCCTTATTCTACCTGTGGATGCAACTGAGGAAGCACTAGCGGCTAGCTTCTGGATAGTCTTGGTTGCTGAAGTGGTGGGAGGAGTGTGTGGCTTATCGCTGGATGGAGAAGGTGCTACTGCACGACTCGGTGAAGGAGCTGGTACAGATGCACGTCCGCCCATAGAAGTAGTCATGCGTGGCTGCCATGATGTAGATTTACCTGAAAAAACATTAGACCTAGCACTAGCACGTCGTCCCTGTACCTCCCTTTCAGCTTTACAAGCAAGATGGAACAAACGGGTTACGTTAGTATAATCTTTATATGCAAGAATATCCTAAATTTCTCGATTTAACCCGCCCAAAAATTTAGCCATAGCAGGTTCCTCACCCTTCGATAAATTACAACGTAGCATACCCATTTGCAATTCCTAATAATATTCTTCTACACTTCTAGTGCCTTGCCTTAATTATTGTAACTTATGTAACAGATCACATGCATAGTAAGAAGGAACGAATTTAGCCCGCATGACCCGTTTGAAAGCATCCTAAGTTTGTGGCATGTCATCAGTATTTTTCTTGCCATGTTCTATCCACCAAATAGAAGCAAAATCAGTGAACTCACTAGTAGCAGCCCTAACACGTGCATTCTCAGGAAAATCATGGCATGCAAACTTTTGATCAACAGCAATTTCCCAAGTAATGTATGCATCGGGGTCATATGTACCATCAAAAGGAGGTATCTTAAATTCAATCATGCTAAAAGCATCATCATTATTGAGTACCTCACGTCGGCGAAAACCACCCATACCTCTATGATTAGTGCGTAGCCGTCGACGATGGCGAGCGTCTTGTTCATCTTGTTCAGTATCAGCAATATATTCATCCTCCCAATCATCACGCTATTCGTTGGTCTTCGCATGGAGCTCATCAAAACGCCGCAAAAGAGCAGCGAGACTCTTGTCAATATTGCCGACTGCTATCTCCAGGCCCGTAAGCTTGGTGTTGGTAGCAATCTGCGTAGCCTCCAATTGTCCAATCTTGTCATTCGTCATCTGCATATCATTATCAAGTCCCTCTGTGTGCCGCTGCATTTGCCTTTCAAAATGTTGTATGACGCCCCTGGTACGTGGAGGCTGATGCAAGCTATGATTCTCCTCCTTGGAGCCTGCCATGGTGAGAAAAATAAGAACAACAAGAAAAACAGGTGAAGTAGTAAAATCCCTACAGCTAATAGGGTGTAACTACTGCAAGACGCTCACACTCAACCTGTTGCAAAAGCTCTTACCAATTCTTATCTTGCTGCCAGGAGGGGACGACAACCAACAAGTCTGCAACCATGGAATGAAGTGTATTGGTGCTATAGCAACAAGACCTGTGGAGCTGTAGTCGAATATGTGGAGCTGTAGGTGGGCTAGAACAAGGAAGTACTAGCACCACGTTAGTCAAAAAAGCAAGCTGAATAATCGTTCAACGGTGGTACTGTGCTGGTCCTAGTCTAGACTATGCTAGAGACGCGAGCCTGGACACAAAGGAAGTCACAAAGCACCACCCTGAACAGAAGGGAAAAACAAACACAATGAATTAGCCCTTTGCTTCTTCTTTTTTTCTTTTCTTTTTTCTTCTTCTTTCTTTTAACACTGATCCTTTTTTTCTTTTTTTCTATTTTTTCAGGGGAACCTCAAAAACAGATTCTATGAACAAAGGAATACAAGTGAGCAAGTCACCACACACGCTTCTTCCAGAAAGAGTAGGGGTATACAGGTAATTAAAAGATACTCTCTCTCTCTCTGGAGTAGGCCGAACACTTAAATATATGTGTGAAGTGTTATTGCCTCTAGTGCACAGTTTGGACTCAGATTCAACCAGCACCGAATTCAAGTCGGATGTGATAACAAAGAGGCACTCAGATTCGGCAACCGCGAGATGATAGGCTACCCGAATTCAAGTCGGTCTCGGCCATCACGCGCTTAACCGATTCCAAGTCAAACTTGATAGCCAAAGTATATTCTGATTCAGCCAAAACAGTGATAAAAAACAGTGTACGTGACCAAACATGATAGGAACTTGAAACTCTAAAGGACTACAACTAAGACCAGCAACTCGACACAACCGATGCAACCGAAAACTCAACAAGACCTAACTAAGCAGTACTAGTAAAGGCTCAAAAGGGTCTATAGGAGTGCGGTGAGGGGAAAAAATTTCTACTATTTTTGGCTTTTTCTGGATTGTAGGAAAATAAAAAAATAGCGAAGGATTGGAAGTCTCTCACCGAACAACCTTGCTCTGATTACCAACTGATGTGAACCCGCTAGGGTTTGTTCCCAATCTTTTGATGAGAGATGTGGGATAACTCGATTGATGGAGGAGACGATGTTCACAGCCCGACTACAGCCTTCCAAGGATGCTGCGCCTAGCAACCAATACACCACCTCCTATGGTTGCCGCGATCTTGTGGAGCGCGACACTCGGCCACTAGGGTACTCGTCCTGCAAGCAATCGAAGAACTAGCAAGAACAAGTAGAACAAGTACTGAAATTACGAGATGTAACTAAAGGTTTCAAACCGAATCTCAATTATGGTGGGGTTCCGAAAATAAGTGGACGGGCGGCTGGATCAGCACGTGCGTCTACAAGGAAGTGGCGAAAGCTAAACTTGCATCTAACAAAACTCGAGTATTCTTGACGGTGGCTAAAGGTTATAAAGAAGTGGGAGAATGACCACAAGGGTGCTGGGGTCATGTTCCAACCCTAGGATGTATTTGACTTGGACTCAACTTGATACACGGCCTGTTGGGCCAAAATAGGGTGACGCAGCACCATGGCTGAAAAGGACTCTGTAGTAAATCGAGGATTGCGGTTGACTCCGAACAGATTTGGAGGTGATTCTGGATCCGTTAGAAAGTAGATTTGATAAGCTTTCGAGGAAGTACTTAAACGACCAAAACGGAGTCCGGATGAAGTCGTGACGGTGATCACAAGTCGTGTCTGTCCTGCAGTCCGAATCCAGCCTGTGCAATGCCTCTTCTCTTTTGATCCAATCCATTGTTCCTGGGTAAAATAAGAGTGCACATGTCTCCATTATCTAAATATGATGAACCTGAGCTTAAGAGTGAACTTACTAGATAGGTAAGCCGATGAGCACGAGCGTAAGTAATAGGACCAAGAGGTGTTGTTGAAGTAGATACTGGTGTAGGTGTGGATGTATCGTTGGTGGCGATGTCCTCATCACAACCCGAACGTGGAGGGATATGAAGGATGGATAGGGTTATCACCACCTGCCGCCTACCTCTCATATCGTGGAGAATGGTAGCAAACAAATGTAACTTCTAGCATAGACACCATGTCTATGCTATCGATTACTGCTTCTAGCCCCGGACAGATTCCGTCTTAAGACTCAAGTCTTTATGCTAGAAACAACGGTTCAAGAACGGACAATGATCCCACAAGTGAATGATAACAAAGTCTTTGCTTTAATAAGAACTCACCACCATAGATGAACCCGAAAACTTACCCAAAAGAGGTCCGTATCCACCAAGGTACAGTAGAGGGAGGCCGACAACTCCGGCTCCTGGACTTCTCGTCCACACACTCCCTAACCTACTCTATTAAGTAGCTCTAAAAGGTGGAGTCCTCCCTTCTCTTCCTCTTCTCCAAAATGGTGTGTGTGAATGAGGAGGGGAAGGCCACCTTTTATAGCTTGAGAGGTCGGTTCCCGCCATCTCTTCATATGGAAATATTGGCCGCCATCATCAAGAAGATAAGGATGATCTTCCCGCTAAAGATTGGGCAGCCGGGAAGACTTCCAGGTTCAGCCGACCCTAGGTGGCGCCTCCGTGGCTCCACCTTCCTATAGATAGCTGACATGTCAGTCTTGGCATTGATCCTTGGTGATTTGTTCCTTGACGCGCCCGTTTGGTTTGATTTGTGGGCCCTTCGATTCTATGTAACACAGTAGATGATCTTCTGTGCATTTCTTATGGGTGTCATTTGTGTTTTTCCTTAATTTCTGTATGTGGGTACTCGCATATCACAATTCACCAAAACTTATGGAGTTGGTTAGAATAAAGCCCTATAGCTAAGATTGGTGATTAATTTTATATTAAATGATACAGAGGTTGACGGTTCATTTTGTGATTTAAGCACCATCAACAAGTACTATTCGGGTAGTTTCCCTCTGTACCAACTAGTCCTACTCGTATCCGAGTACTTTACAACAGATAAAAAGTATGGGACATACCATACCCCATCTCTTATTCTAGAATATTCTATGCCATGTGCGTAGTCCCGTGGCCTCGGGTCTGACAAGCCCCTGAGCTCTTTGTAGCCGAGTACTGCAGGCTTTCGAGTACTTTTGAAGTCATCTTGAAGGCATCCTCTGAGTACTTCCTTGGCTGCTTCGAGGCTATGAGGTACTCATGCCCTGAGTAGTTTTATGTCTTCTTTTATATGGGGTGCGATGAAAATCGCACTCCATATGGAGTAGCCCCCGAGGCTTAGGTTGAATCGAAAAATCATGCTGAGTGTCAAATTAGTCTTGAATCTTCTTTTCTTATCTTCCAAATATTTTTAAAAATTAAGCCATTGCTAACACGTGTCCCACAGCCCCCCGAGCCTTGAATCTAAATCCCAAAGGTTTGGAAAAAAGGATCCAAATGAATGTGGCATGCCTTGTAAAGTATTTTATGAACTTGAGTTGATGGTTAAGATAGGAAAAAATTGGTTTGAAATTTGACAAACCCCATTTTTGGGATAATATCCCTAAAAAATAATTAATCAAATAACTTCCCTAAGATTATCCTAAAATACCACTCAAAACAAATTATATCTCATGAAAAACTCCTCAACTTCTGCACAGTAAAACTGTGTCCGCCGCTAGTTATTTAACCGTGCAGTGACTTAGGTTTACCCTTGCGCTTGTGCTTTCACTGCTTTGGCCCTTTGTCTTCCTCTGTCGCTCAGTCGCCGCCGCCTCCAGATTCAGATCCAGGCTAATCGTAGTTGAACCTGTTCTGTTAAAGTAGTCATTGAGACCTTCATCCTTCTCTAGAGCGCCGCTCCATCGGCCAGTCCTTAGCCCCCAAGCGCATGCGAGTGAAGTGACTCGTAACAACAAGGATGGCCGGCAAGGAGGGTGCCACCAAGACAAAGGGGAAGGATTCCAAGCCGGCCACCACAGCGGGCGATGGGTGGAGAACAAGTGTTCTGAGGCTGACCTCAAAATGCTAGTAGATGAATGCCTCCTTCAGCCCAAGGAGATTATCCAGTGGCTCCGTGCCACTAGTGATAAAAGGCCGATTGAGAAGGCTGAGGAGATAGTGTTGTTTCAGTATCTTTTCGTATAGAAGCAATGTGACACATAGGGAAGAACGTAAGACAGAATCTATCTCTTAGTTCATCGCATTCTCCATTTACCTTCCTTATGTTATCGGCGTGCCATTGCTTCGCTCTCTGGTCGAGGGAGAAAGGAAACAACTTCCACCGAAGTGTCTCTTGTGCCATGCCCAAAATGGCACTACAACATATGTGGCTTTCTGTGATGTTTCACTTATGTCACTGAAACTAGTTTTTTCGTTATGGTTCGTAATCTGTGACGCTTGCGTGATGAAAATCCGTTCATCGCCTATGCCCTTTAATAAAAGGTATTTTGTGATGAAAACAAATTTTTTCATCATAAATCTCGTGATGATTTTTCTTTCGTCACTAATTTATGACGCTCATTTTTCATCATTATTGATAACAAAAAACATCACAAAACCTTAGATGTGGATGATTATTAGTGACATGTTTTCGCTAATCATGTCTCTAATAATAGTCATTAGTCATATATTTTCTCAGACCGCGTCTCTAATTATAGTCATTAGTGACGTGTTCCGGGGAAACCACGTCACTGATGTTGAAAATAAAAAAAAGGAGAGAACAAATAGGTCACGTGTTCACAGTTCATCCTCTGTCCATGCACATATTCATACACATACATACGTACATGCAAAAGTTGCACCAGGCAAGCAGTCAAGCAATATAATTTATCCTGCATTCATACATACATGTGTACATGCAAAAGTTGCACCAGGCAAGCAAGCAAGCAAAGAGGATGGTCTGCATTCTGGTCTGTTTGAAGTGTCGCCTCTGGGTTAGTCTGCTTTGTATCTCCAGATTGGATGCATAAAAGCTTAGTTTCTTTTCAGACATTCTACTGCACTGCAGCAACATAAGAATTAGCGATGAATCAATGGACTTAGTTGTTCAGTAGAAAAAACACTAAAATATGGAAAAGGATTGCTGGACTTGTAATAATTTAAATCGGAGATAAGAACATATGCTAAGCTCACCTAGCATTATGCAGAGCATTCATCCAAAGTCAGGTTACCTGAAAAGAGCATGGATGGAAACATGAGAACTATACAATTTAATGTGTTCCAAGAAAAAAACCACACCAGCGATTAACCCAATCTGCAAGACCAAACAACTTTTTTTTTTAAATACTAATTTAACTGTGGCATTACCACTTCTCAACTCTGAGGCTAACACTCCTAAGGACAATTTTAAACAGTTCTTATTATTCTTCCATGAATCACATTGTTGCACAGCATTATTTGAATAAAAGGAGGTACACCGAAAAGTGGATAGCTTGCTGATTCAGTATTTTCTGTAGTAACTACATAGAAACCATTACATTCTACGCTGAATTTTTTGGAGGGTTAGAGTACAAATAAAACCCAACCAATATGAGTAATCATCTAGGACTGAACAGGAACCGACCAGCACAGTTGCTAGTGGCTAAGGATCGAGAACAGTTCTAGGAACACCAGTTATCAGTCTAATAATGTCAAATATGGTTTCTCCAACAAAGCATAATGAAACAGCAATGAAATTGACACCTTCGGCAATTACAAAGTCTGTGCCAAGCTAAATCTGAACAAGTTGTTACAAGAAAAGGAGCAGCATTGTTAAAACAAGAAGCATTTATTTGTCCATGCTATAACTTAAGGTTCTGAATTGCGGTTGCAAAAATCAGCAAGTTAAGTGCAGGATGATACAAGTTGAATCATTCTGATCACATAAGATTCTACCAATCATTAATCATTCTGATCACATATGTGACGCTTGCTATTCATCACGGAAATACGATGAGCGTTCGTCACAAATATGATATTAGACCAGTTTATGATGATTTCTGACTGATCCAGGTGACAAAATTCTAATTTTTGTCACTAAACCATACCAGCCCATACAAAATGTCATAAAAGGAAATGACATTATGACGTTTTGATCAATTGTCATGAGATATTCATCATAGAAGGTCATATGTGTTGTAGTGTGGTCAGGAATGCGCACAATTGCTCGAACTCTAGTAGGTGGTGGTAAGGGTTTTCATCGCTAAAGCCTGAGAAGGGTTGTTCCTGAACCATGGCAATGAAGCCAGGACGGAATTCATAGCCAGAAGCTATGATTGTCTTGGAGGATTGTGGTGGTTCTAAGAACTCGCCCTTGGGAGTAGAAAGTGTTTGGATTAAAATATGATGCATGGTAAGAAAAGGGATAAAAGAAAGAGAAAGGTAAAATAAAAGATATACGGGTAAACTAGGTTCGAAGAAAACTACAACAACCGCTCCCCAGCAACGGCGCAAGAAATGCTTATTGGTATTTTTTAACGATCATGAATAAATCCGTAAGCGCACGGAGATACCATTGTAGCACTTCACCCATAGAATATTTAGGGTATCGTATTTTTTCAGGGAATAGAGGTGTAACGGGCTTCTAGCTAGTTTAACTTGAACAACAAGAGATAGAATGGCCTTGGGTATTGTGGTTTGTCTAAGGAAAAGGATCAAGGAAGAATAAACTCAAGCTTTTACTCGTTTACTTCGGGCACCGGTTTGACTCTGATCTGTTAGAGACCTCCGGCCATTAGCTCTACTCTGACCCCAAACTTGAGGGATTTCGAAGTACGGATAGGGTTGTCACCACCTGCCGCCTACCCTGCAACATCGTGGGGGCTCGTAGCAAACAAAGGTAATCTAAGGTCTAAAGACCACATTTATGCCATCGACGACTACTCTAGCATTGCGCAGGGTTTACCCGTCTTTATAAGGGGCCCTCTACTAGAGTCTCCGCTACAAGAACAGACGATGAACCCGTAAATGAATAACAACAAGAGAATAACTTAAACAATAACTTTACCACTTAGATAAACTCAAGTACTTACTCAAAAGATTCATATTTGCCAAGGTACAAGGTAGAAGAGAGACACCGACATGTCCGGCTCTTCTCCAGCCTTCTTCTCACACACTCCCTATCCTAATGCTACAAAGTAAGGTGGAGTCCCTCTTCTCTTCTTCTCCAAAATGTTTTGTGTGTTGTGGGATCTCCTCTTCTCCTTTTATAGCTTGGATAAGTTGGTTTGGGGCCGTGGTATACAAGGAAACACTAGGCACCGACTTCAGGACGATAAGAATGAATCTCTTGCCAAGCTGCATCTGGACGGGAGCGAGGCCAAGTTCGGTCGACCCCTTGGTGGCCCCCTCTGCATCGCCTTTGCTCCATAGGCTGGTAGGTGGGCCTTGATCTTATCTCTTGGGTGTTTGCCGCCTTGTAATGTTGGTTTGATCCGTTAAGTGGGCCCTTCTTGTAAGTGAGACGCAGGAGGGGATCTTCTGTGCATTTCTTCTGCATTCACTTGTGTTTTCTCTCGTATTTCAGTTGTGGGTGCCTGCAAATCATAATTCACCAAAACTTGTGGAACCAATTAGAATAAAACTCTATAGCTAAGTTGTTGATTATTTTAATATTGAAAGATGTAGAAGTTGACAGTTTTATTGGTGAACTAAGGATCATCAACAACACCCCCACACTTAGCCCTTTGCTCCTCCTCAAGTAAAGGTTTGAGGACTAAGGTGGATGCAACTCCTTTGATGTAACCTGCATACAAGATATTCCATGCTTCCTCCAGTTTTTGTGAACTTTTGAGTGGTTACCATGCTTTCTTGGATAATTGAAGAATGGAACAATGCCGATTTCAGGTTCCTAGCTCTTCCTGCTTAGAAACTTTAGTTTTTGATTTTTTTTATTTTGAAAATAATAGTCTTGCTCCTCAAATTATTCTCTCGAATCACTCTTTTTATTTTAAGTTGTCACCAAGGTAAAGTTGTCTCCTTCTTTTCTCCTATCATCTAATCAAGCTTATGTGGAGCTCAGGGTAGGAGTAAAGAGACATACTTGCTTTTCTCGTGTTGCTAAGTCAAAGACAAGATCCAAGAAGAAACAAGTCATGCAATCTCATAAAAAATGTCCAAGTGTGTGTGGTTTTCAAGTATGAACTCCTTTTGTGTATGACTCTCCCTCTTTTGAAATTTGGGATGTGGGCTTTCTTTCTTTCTTTTTTTCTTTTTTTCTTGGACTTGTAGATATCCAAACCATGCTTTTGAGCATGCTTTTATTTCTTATCTTTTTTTTCTTCTTTTGCATAACCCACATCTTTTTGCTAAGATAGTTGGAGAGAGTCATCTTTATTGGAGTTTTATTTGATAGAGGATTTGATGAACGGCATGTTTTTTGAGTGTGGAAATCGGCATATATATGTGGAGTGTACGTGATCTTGATCATGAGAACATGAAAAGTTTCTAACATGGATCAACGAATTTGACAAAGCTCAAAGCAAGACAAACCGCATAATCAAAAGGTTTTGCATGATGCTCGAACTTTGGCTCTGGTAGGAGTTTTTATTATTTTGAGGAGGCAAGCTATTGTATATTTTTTTTAATTTTGAAAAGAAGTCCCAAGTACTTTGCAGGAAAGAGCATGGTTCCATTCATCCAATTATATCGCATTAGTAAATTACTTAGGTAGCATGCGTTCCCTATAAAAGTATTTGTTCACACCAACTAGAGAGAATGCGAGGAACATAGAGTATGCAAGTTTGTTCATGGAAATGCATGGATTGTATAAGGCCTTCTATTTTTATTTTTAAATTTTGATAGTTAATTTTCTTTTAGAATAGGGAGATGTGAGGGAGTAAAGCACAAACCATTGTGGTTGATGAAGCAGTGGCTGGATAGGCTCCTTAGGGGTTCGGTTGAACCAGGGGTTTGACCGACCCCTTTGTGGGCCGTCTGGTCCCTAGTCTAGGCGTGTTGCGCAGTGTTGGTCCGTGCTGCTTTTTTTCGGTGATGTTTCCCCCACACTTTGTTTCTATACCTGATTTATTTGAAACCAAGACAAAGTAGAGGAAAAAAACTCTGCCGATTTGGACGCCGGGGAGTGCAAATAATTATTGAATTAAAATAAGGGGGCACAATCCAAATGAAGGGAAACAAAATTTGGAAGGGAAATTATGTGCCGTAAGCAAAAAAGACGGGAAGGCTAAGTAGTCTGGTGTCTAGATGAAAGTTGCGGGCTTGATCTCCTTTTGTCGAAGAGAGGATGTGAAGCATTGAAATCTATCAAATTAATAACATCTACCTCTTTGTTTGAATTAAGGGGTGTGTAGAAAACTTTTAAACGTTGACCATTTACCTTGAAGATCTTAACTTCACCATCTTGGAGTGTGATTGCTCCATGTGAACACGCACTGATGACATTGTATGGTCCTTTCCATTTGCTGAAAAGTTTTCCTTCTCCAAAGAGCTTAACCCTAGAATTGAACATTAGTACCTTGTCTCCAGCCTTGAATTACTTGGGCTTGACCCTCTTGTCGTGCCATCTTTTGGTTCTTTCTTTGTAGATCTTGGCACTGTGGTAAGCCTTCTCTCTCCATTCGTCTAGTTCTGCAAGCTGGATTTTTCTATTCCTTCCGGCCAGCTTGATGTCCATATTCCACTTTCGGATGGCCCAGTAGGCCCTGTGTTCTAGCTCGACTGGCAGATGACATGTTTTGCCATAAACGAGCTGATACGGTGACATGCCGATGGGAGTTTTGTATGCTATCCTGTATGCCCAGGGTGCATTAGGTAGCTTACTTTTCCATCACTTTCCTGTGGCAGAACTGCCTGAATTATTCCGGTTCAAGTGCACAGACCATCACTATACAGGCGTTAGGATCTTAATGCACTTCAAACGGAACAACTCATTGGTCTGTCGGGTCATCGTCCGATTCAACCACGGTTACACAGGATCGACGTAGGTTTACCTCGCACGAAGGCGAGTCCAGCCTTACAACAGATCGCAACTTTTACATTATAGGATAATTAAACATTATTACACAGAGGTTTTGTTTCATCCTAGCTAATACAAATTTGTACAAGTATTACTCGAAACTTCAAGTTTAACAGACAGTATTTAGAGTTAGCAGTGGAAAAAAACAACGTGACTACATACGTCGCAGTGGTAGGCACCATACTTAGCCCCAAGCATGGCGTTACATCGAAGGGTCATTGCTGGCCGAGGACGGATGCCATTCCACGGACCAGCCAAGTAGAACAGAACAGGGCCAAGGAGAACTAGCCACAGAGTCCTCGAATGGCATACCTGAAAACCACATTACTAGCAAGGCTGAGTATACTAATACTCAGCAAGGCTTACCCGACATTGGGTATACTTAGCCCATAACTAGACCATGATAAGTTGTAACGGCTCTAGTTTTCCTTTGTAGAAAAGCAACAAAGAGTATGTCCTTACTTTCATATATTAGCTTTCAGATTCTAGTTTATTTAACCATTCTAGATAAGCACCTATACTAGTCAAAGCAAGGTAGATATTAAGCATCCATCAGAATTATTCCATTAACTGTTACTGTTATTACTCTATGTGGTAGAAGTATCAAGTAGTCTCAATCTCCGCGAGAAACGGATGATTCTGAATCGAATTTCATAACCTTGCAAGGGATCCTAACTCACACGCTTGGAAACTTTTCTTTCCGGGCAACCGTTCCCATCTTATTCCGGGACGTGGATCAGGGCCACCACAAGCGACTGCAGGACCATACGCACATCCAATATGCAGGACGTACGTCTACAGCGTGACAGTATGACCGTACTCCTGTCTGCTATGCAGAATGTATTCCCACACGTCGGTGCGTGTGTGCAACAAGACCAAAATTTGAGTGGTGGGGTAAGTCCACTAGCCGGGCCAATCAGGTATTAGGCTTACCACGTACCATATTTACGGTATGTGGCTAGTACTTTTAAACACTTGACCACCACTACCACACACCGTGGCCTTATCCAACTTTAACCAACACAGACGGGTACTATTCCAAATCATGGTACTGCACATAATCCCGTCCGTGATCCTTATAGTAATTGCAAAATAGTAAACAATCAACTCCTATATCGCGCGAGTGATAGGAAATCACTCGACTTCTGCCGGTCCTATTAGCAAAGCATCTACTCGATAAGAACTCAAAAACATTACATAGGTTCCTAGGTTCATGCAACTAAGGTTTCATAACAACTCCTAACACTTAATGCACAAGCTAGATATATAGCAATATAAGTGCATAATTTAAAATACTGGGTTATGCACCGGGGCTTGCTTTCTTGGGTGGAGCTGGGGTCAGGAATGTCAATATCTTCCAAACCTTGATTCAGGGCTTCAGTAAGATCTTCGGCGACGTGCACTTGGTCTTCAGATATACCCTGCTCGGGTTCTGAGACCAACTCGTAGGTTCCGTCTTCAAGAGTTGTCGATTCTACATGATATGCAATGATTTGAATTAAATGATTATTAAGTTAATAACTTTCCTTCACGATAAAGTTCCAATCCAACAATTCACATTCAAAGCATCACAAAGCAAGGATTTGAATTCCAAGAATTTCAACTTACTTATGGTACATTAAACCAATTAACTCTACTAGTATCATAGTTAATTTCTATAGCTTCAAGCATAGGAGTACTGAGGTTAGGAATTTAACAACACATACTAAAGTTAATACAAGACTGCTGTTAATTTTTCATATTTTTAAACCTAACATAATAGTAGTATAAAAATGGACAAATTCAAACTTAAGATAACAAGTTTTATTTTTATTTTGAAATCTACAGAGGTTCTAGCCTTGAATTTTGATAAATGTGTTTACCTCTAACAGATAAGCTTGCCATAAATTTTTCATAAATTTTTGAAAGCAGAAACTATGGTACTTAAATTAAATTCAAACTTCAAGTTTAAATCAAAACCTTAGGCTAAATAGTGCTATAAAATTATTCAAAATTTACTATGAATCACTCAACATTAGAGCAACACATAGTAAAAAGATCTAAGCATGAAAGTATCAGTAACATGCCTGAATAAATTTACTTTATTTCAAGCTTACTTTGCACAAATTTAAGTGAGCTCAAGTTAGAGTTCAGTACTGATGGTGAAATTTACACACAAATTCACTCATATCAGATACAAGTTGCATACCAAAAATCACATGAAATAAAGCTAGAATGCAAGAGATACATACAAGATTCCCTTTTGTTAAACTTTAAAATAACACTTAAAGCATTAAGTTTTAAACTAAACTTTAGTAACAAATGTTGTAGAACTGGACTTTTAGAGTATAAAAGAACTAGTTTGACAATTTTTGGATTTTTCCACAAATTTCTACAGATTTTCAAAGCTGGCTGATTTGAATTCAGGGGGTACTGATATTTTGCAGAGAGGACCTTGGAAAGAAAGAAGGTCTGCAATTGGGTCCCTGACCTGTTTGAACTGAGGGACAGCAACGGTGGTGATCAAATTCCGGCGAGGAGGATCACCGGCGGTGAGGGGGATGTGGGGGAAAAGGTTCAGGAGCGCACGGCGGGCTTGGGGGTGGCCGGAATCGAAGAAGGAAGGTGCGGAGATGGCGGTTCGACGGAGGACCGAGCCGGCGCGGCGAGGTCCCGAGGTGGCGGCAGTCTTCCTGCGGCCGGAGTGTAGGAAGGCGGCGAAGAAGTGGCTAGAAAGCTTCCACGCGTAGATGTGGTGCTGGTAGTGAGCTCGGTGAGGGCCGAGAGGGGGCGTAGTGTCGGGACGACGGCGAGGCCGAGCGGCGGTGGTGGACAGGATGGCCGGCGTGATGTTCTGGTGGTGTGAGCGTGAGTGGATGGAGAAGAACTGGTCAGGGAGCTTTAGTGGGATGTAGTGGTGCCGGTGGAGCACGGGATTGTGGGTGTGGGGCGGCGGAGATGGCTGACGACGGTGAGCAGAGCCGGCGGCGGTGGTCTGGCAGCGGTGCTGAGTGGAGAAGAAGCCGAGGGGCGAAAATGCGGGCGCGTGAGAGTGTAAATGAAGTCAAGGAAGGCTCCTGGACGTGCTGCGGGAACAAGAAGGGGCACGGGTGAGCTGGAGCAGCTGCTGGCGGCCGGCAGCGCGGCGTGGTGGCTTCGGGCGACGGCGACACGACGTGGCGGTGCGGGGAAAGCCAGCAGAGGTCGGGCGAGTGGCGAGCGGTGAGTTGGAGGGCCAGGTGGTGGGGTTATGATATGAACGGGGGTGCCCGATCTTCCGTCAGGTGAAGGAAAACTCGTTTTGGTCAGAATGCGACACACCGATTCGGCTTCAAGTCAGCAACTCGAACCCCGCAATCTTAGCACCACAACTCCTCTGGTTATCAACCGTAGTCACAATCCGATTGACCTCACTGAGAAGGCTAATCCCTGCCTGTGAAACGAAGAACACAAGCAAGAACTCGAAAGAAACGCAGAACTCAAATTAAAGTGACAACTGCAGATGGACGATTGAGCTCGAAAGTTGGGGTTCTACAAACCGAAAGATGGCGACTGTTCAAGACAGGTTGATCTAAAGCAAAACCAAACCCTAATGAGGGCGGTGGCTGTTGAGATATAGGAAATAGGGGCGTGGCTTCCCCCTGGACGCGCCCCTAATGGGCTCAACAAAGATACACGGTCCAAAGGCCAAAATACGATATCCCAGCACCGGGATAGAATCTGGACGCCAACTTCCTTGGACAATTTCCGATGACTCAGAAGGTGTTTGGACCTGAAACCAACACCAATAGAAGCTCCATGAAATTATCTTTCCGTCCATATGTGGATCATCAAATTCGGACTCTGGATGTGGCCTGGGCGTCCAATTTACATCAGGCTGCTCCTGGACTCCGAGGTGGACTCGAAGTTAAATTGGATTGGGTCTCCATGTGGCTTGGCGGCCCTTACTGTTCCTCCACACCTCCATGCTCCTCTCCACGTGTTCCCTGGACCTCTCCTTGGTTCCTAATCACATTGTAAAAATTAGGTAGCAAACCATTCTCACAATTATTAATAGAAACGCTTAGGAGCGAGCTCACCTCTAAATTTAATTGTCGCGCGCGAGCTCTTGTGATTGGAGCTTGAATGGTTTGAATGTCCAGCGAAGGAACCTCTTGTATATCCAAAGGAGTGATGTCCTCATCATCCTCCCCCTCTTGAATCGGAGTCATCCTCGACTCAAGCACATCCGCTTCTCCCAAATAAGGTTTCAAATCTGAAATATTAAAGGTGGGACTAACCCCGAACTCGGGAGGCAACTCAAGTTTGTATGCATTATCATTAATTTTCTCAAGTATCTTGAATGGACCATCAGCTCTTGGCATTAACTTAGACTTCCTCAAATCTGGAAAACATTCTTTTCTCAAGTGCAACCACACAAGATCACCCGGTTGAAGCTTTAATTCTTTCTTACCTTTGCTACCAGCAACTCTATATTTTTCAGTCATCTTTTCAATATTTTGCTTAGTTGTTTCATGTATTTTCAATATAAATTCAGCACGGTCTTTAGCCTCACTATGAATTCGCTCACTAGTAGGCAAAGGTAAAATATCAATAGGAGCGCAGGGGTTAAAACCATACACTACCTGAAAAGGACTTACCTTGGTGGTAGAATGTGTTGCTCGATTGTATGGAAACTCCACATGAGGCAAACATTCTTCCCACATCTTCAAATTCTTCTTTAAAACAGCCCTCAACATGGTCCCCAAGGTACGGTTCACCACCTCCATTTGGCTATCAGTTTGCGGATGACAAGTGGTAGAAAATAACAATTTTGTACCCAACTTGTTCCACAAAGTACGCCAGAAGTGACTCAAAAACTTCGCATCACGATCTGAAACAATAGTAGAAGGCATACCATGCAAGCGTACAATCTCTTGGAAAAAGAGGTCAGCAATATGAATAGCATCATCACTTTTATGACATGGTATAAAATATGCCATTTTAGAAAATCGATCCACCACAACAAAAACGCTATCTCTCCCCCTCTTAGTCCTAGGCAATCCTAACACAAAATCCATAGAAATATCCGCCCAAGAAATAGAAGGAACAGGAAGAGGCATATACAAACCATGTGGATTCAAGTGTGACTTAGCCTTTTGACATGTAGTGTAGCGACTCACGAACCTCTGAACATCTCGCCTCATCTGTGGCCAAAAGAAATGATTGGACAACACATCCAACGTCTTTGTGGCCCCAAAGTGACCCATCAAACCTCCACCATGTGCTTCCTGCAACAAGAGAAGACGAACGGATCCAACTGGAATGCATAGGCGGTTAGCTCTAAATAAATACCCATCATTCAGCACATATTTATTCCAAGCACGACCCTCTTTACAATTTAGGATCACATCTTTAAAAGCAGCATCAAGTTCATACTGTCCCTTAATCGACTCAAGTCCAAAAATGCGACAATCAAGTTGAGACAACATGGTGTAACGACGAGACAAGGCATCAGCAATAACATTACATTATCTTTCCCTTTCTTGTGTTTAATGATGTATGGAAAAGATTCAATAAATTCAACCCACTTGGCATGTCTACGGTTCAGTTTATTTTGCATGCGAAGGTACTTAAGTGATTCATGATCAGAATGAATAATGAATTCCTTAGGCCATAAATAATGTTGCCACGTCTCTAGAGAACGAACAAGAGCATAAAATTCTTTATCATATGTGAAATAATTCAGAGTAGGCCCATTCAATTTCTCGCTAAAATAAGCAACAGGTTTACCTCCTTGCATCAACAAGCCACCAATGCCAACGCCACTGGCATCACATTCAAGCTCAAAAGTCTTACCAAAGTCAGGAAGTTGCAGCAAGGGCGCCGAAGTAAGCCGCGCTTTCAAAGTATCAAAAGCTTGATCTTGTGCTGGGCCCCAATGGAAAGAAACACCTTTCTTCGTCAACTCATGTAGTGGGGCGGCAATGGTGCTGAAATCTCTCAGAAAACGCCGATAGAACCCTGCAAGACCAAGAAAACTTCGCACCTGTGTAATAGTCTGAGGAGTAGGCCAGCTCCTAATGGCATCAATCTTTGCACCATCCACTTCAATGCCCTGAGGAGTCACAACATAGCCAAGAAAAGCAACTCGATCAGTGCAAAAAATGCACTTCTCAAGGTTAGCATACAAGCTCGCCGCTCTCAAGGCGTCAAAAACAGCACGTAGATGATCCAAATGTTTCTCATGTGACTTGCTATATATCAAGATATCATCAAAATAAACCACCACAAATTTACCAATGAAAGCACGTAAAACCTCATTCATCAAACGCATGAAAGTGCTAGGTGCATTAGTTAAACCAAAAGGCATCACTAACCACTCATATAAACCAAATTTTGTCTTAAAAGCAGTTTTCCATTCATCACCCAACTTCATGCGAATCTGGTGGTATCCACTATTCAAATCAATCTTTGTAAAAGTTATGGCGCCACTTAACTCATCAAGCATATCATCTAACCGAGGTATAGGATGACGGTAGCGAATAGTAATGTTGTTAATGGCTCTACAATCTACACACATGCGCCATGTACCATCTTTCTTAGGAACCAAAAGCACAGGTACAGAACAAGGACTAAGGCTCTCACGCACATACCCGCGGTCCAAAAGTTCTTGGACTTGTCGCTGAATCTCTTTAGTCTCCTCGGGATTGGTCCTGTATGCTGCTCGGTTGGGCAAAGATGCTCCCGGAATCAAATCAATTTGGTGCTCAATACCTCTCAAAGGTGGCAACCCCGGTGGGAGCTCATTTGGAAACACATCCTCATACACCTGCAAAATGTCAGCGATCGCAGGAGGCAACGTGCTAGCTATATCACGAATAGAAAATAACGCATCCTTACATATCAAAGCATAGCACACAGTAGAAACATCCATATCATATAGATCAGATTTGGTTACAAGCATATTATGATTTTTCAATTTAATAGCGGCTTGGGTTGCAACTGTGGCAGCAACATCAGGTGAAGCAAGTTGTTCTTTATCAGCTTGTACAATTTCAGCAGGGGTCATTGGGTGCAAAGTGATGTTCTGGCCCTTATACATAAGTGTGTATGTGTTACTTCTACCATGGTGGACAGCATCATTATCAAATTCCCATGGACGACCCAACAAAAGCGAACATGCGTCCATGGGTACCACATCACAATCCGCATAATCAGAATATGGACCAAGAGAAAAATGCACCCGTGCAGTTTGATTTACCTTAACCTTACCCGAGTCGTTTAGCCACTGAACATGGTAAGGACGTTTATGAGGACGTGTGGCTAAACCCAACTTCTGGACCAAATCAGCACTAACCAGGTTGTTGCAGCTGCCTCCATCAATGATGACACGTGCACGTCGATCGTGGATCACAAATAAAATCTGGAACAAATTATGGCGTTGCATCTTGTTTGCTTGTCCCAATTGTGTACTGAGGACACGGTGGACAATACAAATCAGCTGAGAGCCCGCATCACCCGCACTCAATGAAAGACCCTCATTAGAAGGTGGGTCATCCTCAGTGTCGTCCTCAGCATCTGAAGTACTGACGTAGCCACCATCAGCAGTGGCAATGTATGTCCGCTTGCTTGGGCATTCTCGAATCACATGGCCAAAGCCCTAACAACGATGGCACTGAATGCCAGAGGAAGAGCGTGCTGCTAGTGAGGCACTCTTGGTCAGTTCCTGCACACGAGACTTACCATCGGCGGGCGTGGTTGCTGGAGCTGGTGACACCGCCGTGGAAGCACCTTTGGGAGTAAAAGACTTAGGCATGTAGGATCTGGTGGAGGTGCTCCTGCTCTGAGGTGGTTGCTGCTGCTGTTGTCGTCCCTGCAATTCTTTTTCTGCAAGCATAGCAAGCTGGAACAACTGGTTGGTGGTAGTAAAAGATTTATAGTCAACAATGTCCTTAATTTCACGTTTCAAACCACCATAAAAACGGCACACTTTATCCTCAGCATCCTCAACTACACCACATCGAACCATGCCCTTTTGAAGCTCTGCGTAATACTCCTGAACAGACATATCACCCTGATCTAAACGTTGTAATTTCTTACGCATATCACGTTTATAAGATGCAGGAACAAAACAATCACGCATTGCTATCTTAAACGCGTCCCATGAATCAGGTTGTATATTTAATTGAGCACATTCTTGCCACCAGATTATAGCAAAATCTTTAAATTCACTAGTGGCTTGTCTAACACTATGTTGGTCAGGAACAAGATGGGAAGCAAATTTTTGTTCAACAGTCATCTCCCAATCTAAGTATTCCTCTGCATCATAACGACCATGGAAAGAAGGTATGGTAAATTTGACTTTGGCATAAGGATCATCATTACCTGTAGTGCGCCGATGTTTGGTTCCTCCCATACCTGTTTTATTCTTGCGAAGACGTTGACGACGGACCTTCTCCGCACGAGTCTTAGCCATATCAGGCTCGCATCAGACCCAAAAATGATGTCATCATCGTCCTCTAGCCAGTCATCATCGTTGTCTTTGCTCTTGGAAGGGTTGACTTCAAGACGTTGAACCCTGTCAGTCAGTGTAGAGAGGCGTTTGTTCACACCCTCAATCGTATGATTGGCCCCTTGGACGTCTTGCGCCACCTTATTTATCTCCTTAGCAAAAAACTCCATGAGTTCGTCCTTCATGGCCTGCAATTCACTAGACAAAACAGGCCTATCGTCCGGCATGGTTAGTGAAACAAAAAGACCCTGGGTTTGTTGGTGGAATCACACCCTCACACGCGTCTTACCAATACAAACAGTGGGATGGTACAACCGGTGGACGGTGAAAAACCTGTGAGAAGAGGGTACCAAGATTGCAAGGGTCCTTCGCTGCACTGAGATGAAGTGTATGTATATGGAGCTGTAGGACAGGCACAATATGTATGTGTATGTGGAACAAAATCGAGTGCAGATGAGCAAAGTTCAATAAATATCCAAAGTACAAGTCACAATTGCTGGCTAAGATGTATCCTAGGCATAGCACAACAAGTTGGAACAAAGGATAATGGAAGAATCTCACAGAACAATCAGAATGGCAGTACCGTAAATATTGTACTAGCAATGCCAAAAAGGCACTAGTGCAAAGCCTAGTTGATTTCGATTTTTTTTTAATGATTTTTTTGATATTTTTCACAGCACAAGCAACACCAGAATAGGAACCACACCAAGTTTCACCTGAAATAGAGATCAGATGTGGTCTACAGAAAATCAAACAGGTATGCCGAAAAGCGTGCTGGATAGAAACTGAATTTTTTAATTATCTTCCTGATTTTTTTTGAATTTTTTGAGATCGGCCTCACCGGCAAAGCCGGATGAATTGTATGTGCAACTTTTCGTTGCCAAGCTCCTGTAAAAATTTCAGCCAAAACGGAGAACCGAGCGAAAAGTTATGCCTGTTTTATGGAAGGTATCTCAAGTTATGTTTTTTGCGAAGGCACAACCCGGCAGATAGATCAGCAGCGGCTAGGGCACAAATTCTCCCTGGTATGCGCAATGGGTAATTGCTAGATGAATCCAAGGGGGGCTGCGGTGCAAGGCGGAAGGCACAAGGTGGCTCGCAACCTATCTAGGGCTGGCGCGGCGAGAGTTCACACAAGGCGGCTAGCAAGGGCAAGTCGAGTAATGGGATGTATCGACTTGGGATCTGGGTAATGGTGGATGGGATAGCGGCGGAAACAAAAACACAGCGATGGTGCGGTTGAACTATGATGAAGACAAACCCTAAACCAGCAACACGACTCGACCACGGACACAAATTGAACAAAGCGGGTCTGAAAACGAAATTGCAAAGGCTAAACAAGGGTTCGAGGACAGCGGAATATAGGATGATGGAACAAACTAAACTAGGGTAAGCCTGACGGTAATACCTGAGTCTCTGATTACCACTTGATATGAACGGGGGTGCCCGATCTTCCGTCATGTGAAGGAAAACTCGTTTTGGTCGGAATGTGACACACCGATTCGGCATTCAAGTCAGCAACTCGAACCCCGCAATCTTAGCACCACAACTCCTCTGGTTATCAACCGTAGTCACAATCCGGTTGACCTCGCCGAGAAGGCTAATCCCTGCATGCGAAACAAAGAACACAAGCAAGAACTCGAAAGAAACACAGCACTCAAATTAAAGTGACAACTGCAGATGGACGATTGAGCTCGAAAGTTGGGGTTCTACAAACCGAAAGACAGCGACTGTTCAAGACAGATTGATCTAAAGCAAAACCCAACCCTAATGAGGGCGGCGGCTGCTGAGATATAGGAAATAGGGGCGTGGCTTCCCCCTGGACGCGCCCCTAATGGGCTCAACAAAGATACGCGGCCCAAAGGCCAAAATACGATGTCGCAGCACCGGGACAGAATCTGGATGCCAACTTTCTCGGACAATTTCCGACGACTCAGAAGGAGTTTGGACCTGAAACCAATGCCAATAGAAGCTCCATGAAATTATCTTTCCGTCCATATGTGGATCGTTGAATTCGGACTCCGGATGTGGCCTGGGCGTCCAATTTACATGAGGCTGCTCCTGGACTCCGAGGTGGACTCGAAGTTAAATTGGATTGGGTCTCCATGTGGCTTGGCGGCCCTTGCTGTTCCTCCACACCTCCATGCTCCTCTCCATGTGTTCCCTGGACCTCTCCTTGGTTCCTAATCACATTGTAAAAATTAGGTAGCAAACCATTCTCACAATTATTAATAGAAACGCTTAGGAGCGAGCTCACCTCTAAATTTAATTGTCGCGGGCGAGCTCTTGTGATTGGAGCTTGAATGGTTTGAATGTCCAGCGAAGGAACCTCTTGTATATCCAAAGGAGTGATGTCCTCATCAGGTTAGAGCGGCGAGGGGCAGCTTGTAGCGTGGGAGCTCGCCGACGAGGGGCGGCGGTCGGTGGAGCAGAGCAGCAGAGAAATAGAGAGGGAGGGGAGAGAGGAAGACGACAAGGACCCCTCCGTATTTTTCCAAAAGAACAAGGAGTGCACTGTAAAGTAAAATTTTCTTTCAAACTATAGCCCAAATGAAATTATGCCCAAAAGCAAAAGTGTAGAGTTTAAAAAGATCTACAACTTTTCTTTAGGGGTCAGCTTCAAAAGAGTTAGGATTTTGAAACTAATTCGAAATCCGACAAACTATCAAATTTTACATAAAACCTATTTAAAATTCATATTCCAATTGAAACCTTATGGTGATTCTACTTCTTACAGTGATTTAAAAGTAAATTCTTTGCCTTTACAAAACTAACCTTCATACAATTTGAAATTACCCTACCTTCAAACATATTTAGCAAAAGAACCCTAATTTTTCCATAATTACAAAAATACCCTTTAACTTGTATTTAGGTTTTAAAAGCATTTATCAAAGCAACACACACTTCATTCTAACAAGCATAACATATACTAGAATTTAGCATGCCTATCTCCTAAGTACCTGAATGTCACATTTCCCAACTCATCGACCGTCTTTTGCAGAATGTTCTTGATTTCTTGTTTGATGTTTCTGCCTGACCACTGGTTTGTGGGTGGTATGGAGTTGCTATGCTATGCTACATACCAAGCTCCCTCAAGAAGTGTCAGAAGGTCTTACGATGAAATGAGACCCTCCGTCACTTATGACCATCTGTGGTGTCCCAAAACGAGGGAAGATGATCTTGTGGAACATCTTGCGGGCTTGCTTGGCGTTAGCAGCTGCTCTACATGGTAGCGCCTACACCCACTTGGACATGTAGTCAACAGCAACCATGATGTACTCGCAATCTTGAGACTTCTGGAATGGTCCCATGAAGTCAATGCCCCACACATCGAATAGTTCAACTTGGAGGTTGTATGTGAGGGGCATTGCATTGCGAGTTGTGATGCCACCATGCATCTAGCACCTTCGACACCTTCGAATGAATTCTCTAGTGTCTTCATATATTGTTGGCCAGAAGAAACCACTTTGTAAAATCTTTGCTTGAGTTCGTAATGCTCCAAAGTGGCCTCCGTATGCTGCAATGTTACATTTTTTTATAATCTTCATCCCTTCGGTTGCTGGTACGCATCTTCTTAATAAACCATCTATGCATACACTTATAGGTATGGGTCATCCCAGAGGTGACGTTTGCTATCGAAGATGAGTTTCTTCTTGTTTTCCCCAGGTGGTACGTATCTTGAAACCATGAAGTTTACATTGTTTGCGTACCATGGGTTTGAGTCCATCACCTTTAGTAGCATGTCATCGCGTAGGAAATCATTGGTCGGAGGTTCGTGCATGTTAGTAACTTGCATACACGACAAATGATCGGCAACAGTATTCTCTACTCGTTTCTTATCTTTTATTTGAAGATCAAATTATTGGAGCAAGAGAATCCATCTTATTAAATGAGGTTTAGCATCTTTCTTGGTGCGCAAATATTTCAAAAGTAGCACGATCTGTGTAAATGATAACTTTTGCTCCAACCAAGTAAGATCTGAACTTATTGATAGCAAAAATAACAGCTAGGAGCTCCTTTTCAGTGGTTGCATAATTTAATTGAGCTCATGTTAAAGTTTTGCTAGCATAGGAAAGTGCATGATGCTTTTTATTTTTGGTTTGGCCAAGGACCGCCCCAACAGCATAATCACTAGCATCGCATATTGATGAGGACATCACTAACATGGATACGACCATATTAGTGCCTTCTTGCCCAAAGGTGAATTAACTCTATATCAAGATTAAATTCAATACATTTGAACAATTAATGCTGCACTATGATTTCTGTGCATTCTCGTTTTCAGAATTACTCGACTGAATAAAGTCATATGTGGAAATTACATGGAAAATATGGAGGACCAAAGAAATTAATTTGGGACCAAGCCCAAGTCTTTCAATGTTCTCCACCAGGCCACCACGTCACTTTTGGTGCAAGAAAAGAAAGAGTCCAAATCCAACATATTTTGGATGTTGGATCCGGACTGCAGGATAGAACCAAACTGTAATGGCTACCACGACTTCATACAGACTCCGATTGGGGCATTCTTGGACTCCACGGAAAGCTTACAAAGTCTACTATCATATGGATCTGGACTCATATCCATATCTTCTCCGAGGAGGCCGCAATCGTTGATTTAGTATAAGACCTTTTCTATCCACGGTGCTGTATCACCTGATTTTGGCCCGATAGGCTGTGTATCAAGTGGAGCCCAATAGGGCCACATCCTAGGGTCTAGGGATGACCTCCACCACGTCCTGGCCATCCTCTACCCTCTCAGATACCTCCATAGCCGCAACAAACAAATTGGGTTTTGTTTTATTGAAAGTTTAGCGTTTGCAATCAAGAATGGGAGAATGATGAGGACATCACTATAATGGATACAACCATATTAGTGCCTTCTTTCCCAAAGATGAATCAACTCTATATCAAGATTAAATTTGATACATTTGAACAATTAATACTGCACTATGATTTCTGTGCATTCTCGTTTTCAGAATTACTCGACTGGATAAAGCCGTGTGTGGAAATTACATGGAAAATATGGAGGACCAAAGAAATTGATTTGGTACCAAGTCCAAGTCTTCCCAATGTTATCCACCAGGACACCACGTCACTTTTGGTGCAAGGAAAGAAAGAGTCCAAATCCAACACGTTTTGGATGTTGGATTCAGATTGCAGGATAGAACCAAGATGTAACGGCTGCCACGACTTCATACGGACTCCGATTGGGGCGTTCTTGGACTTTACATAAAGCTTATAAAGTCTACATTCATATGGATTGGGACTCATGTCCACATCTTCTCCGAGGCAGCCGCAATCGTTGATTTACTATAGAGACCTTTTCTGTACATGGTGCTGTGTCACCTGATTTTGGCCCGATGGGCTGTGTATCAAGTGGGGCCCAATAGGGGCGCGTCCTAGGGTCTAGGTATGACCTCCACCATATCCTGGTCGTCCTCTACCCTCTCATATACCTCCATAGCCGCCATAAACAGATTTGGTTTTGTTTAGATCAAGTTTAGCTCTCGCTACTTGCTGGTAAGTGCGCGTGCTGGATCAGCCGCTCGTCTTCCTGTCTTCGGAACCCCACTTTATTGGAGATTGAGTTGAAACGTTTATTTATATCTGGTAATTCAGTACTTGTTCTACTTGTTCTTGCTAGTTCTTCGATTGCTTGCAGGACGAGTGCCCTAGTGGCCGGGGTGTCTCACTCCACAAGATTGCAACAGCCATAGGAGGTTGTCTATCGGTTGGTAAAGCGCAGTATCCTTGGAAGGCTATAGTCGGACCATGAACATCGTCTCCTTCATCAATCGAGTTATCCCACGCATCTCATCGAAATATTAGGAACAAACTCTAGTGGGTTCATGTCACATATTATGTCAAATGGCAGACTTCAATCAGGAGGTTGAATGATTGGAGCTGAAATGAGGGCTTCTTTTAAGATATGAAAAGCTTTTAAACACTCATCGATAACTCAAAGAGTTCATCCTTAGCTAAAAGGTTTGTGAGGAGCCTACTGATCTGCGAAAAGTCCTTAATGAAGCGGCGATAGAACCCTGCATGGCTTAGAAAGCTACGGATGCCCTTCACATTCACAGGAGGCGGGCGCTATTCTATGACCTTGATTTTGGCTCTATCCACCTCAATCCCCCTCTCGGACACATGGTGCCTGAGAACGATGCCTTCAAGGACCATAAAGTGGCACTTTTCCCAGTTTAGCACTAGATCCTTTCCTTGGCACCTTTGCAAGACTTTGTCTAAATTCTCGAGACAATGATCAAAGGTTTTCCCATAGATGGAAAAGTCATCCATGAAAACTTCTATGATTTCCTCGATCATTTCAGAGAAAATAGACATCATGCACTGTTGAAAAGATGCAGAAGTGTTGCAGAGCCCGAATGATATTCTACGATAAGCATATGTTCCGTACGGGCATATGAACATCATCTTGCTCTGATCATCGGGGTGGATGGGAATTTGAAGATTATCTGAATACCCATCAAGGAAACAGAAGAAAGAATGCTTCGCCAATAGCTCTAGCATTTCATCAATGAAGGGCAGTGGGAAGTGATTTTCTTTGTAGCCGAGTGAGTTTCTGGTAATCAAAACACATTCTCCACCCCGAGACAGTTCATTGTGGGATACGCTCGTTATTGCTGTTCTCAATGACCATCATCCCAAACGGGCGCGCCAAGGCTCAAATCACCAAGGATCATCACCAGGGCCCACATGCCAGCTAGCTAGAGGAAGGCAGAGTTGGAGAGGCTCCACCTGGGGTTGGCCGAACCGAGATGGACTCTGTCCAGGTGCATTTTGACGTGGAGTACCCCCTACACTTCCTCAAGACCGTGGCTAAGGTTTCCATACATAAAGATTGCGGGAACCGCCCTTGAAGGCTATTATAGGAGGCCTCCTCCCCCCTCATTCACACACACCACACATTATAGCCTCTCTCCCTCTCTCACTTTGTGACTTTTAATCCTTAGGGTAGTGCAGCTAGGCTAGAACCTCTCTTTAGCGAATCCAGTCATCCTCGAGGTCGTTGAGCAATCCTCGGCCACTGGTATGGCTTTGTATTTGACTTGTCAGTATCCTATTTGTAATGTAGAGCTTAGTCGTGGTTGCTATGCTATCTTGATAGTTTATCATACCATGCCTTGTTCTTCCATAAGTTTATGCTTTATATGTGGTTAGGCCAGATGTTCTAAGTAAGGATATCGGTTCGTTGTGCCTTTGGGCTTGCCCTATGTGGCAGAACCGCCCGAATTAATCTGGCTCAAGTGCACTAATCATCATCTATAATGGCGAAACGGCTACCATGCACTTCAAACGGAGTAATCCGACAGTCTGTCGGGTAATTCCCGATGCAACCACTGAATATTTCGATCGAAACAAAGCGTACACTTAACTTGCATGAAGGCAAGTCTAGAGATTACAACAATTCACAGCTTTTACCTCACAAGTCTGATAATTACTTATTACAAGCTGAGTTCATAAAACAAGTACATCAGAGTTCAAATATAAAAACTTTATTCAGAGTTTAAAAGCAGCGGAAAGAAAGCACGATCCTCTATGAAGCTTGTATGTGGCACCACTCGGTAGAGTAATCGTTGGCCGGGTACGGATCCCACTCCACGGACCAACCAAGCAGCAAGGTACAAGGCCATGTCAAACCAGCTATCATTTCTTCAAAAGGCACACCTGAAAACAATGCCACAAGCAAGGCGGAGTATACTAATACTCAGCAAGGCTTACTCGACTAACGGTATTCATAACCAACGCCTATGCATGCATGGCTCTAAGGCTCTCGGTTTTCTTTTTTTGCCAGAAAGCGACAAAGAGTAAGTCCTTAATTTCAAATTTTAGCTTTCAAGTTTCTAGTTCATTTAACCATTCTAAGTGAGAATCTATCTCTAACCACACATGGTGGAAAATATTTAATCATCCAACAAGTTTCATCATAGCCATAGTTTCTCTTGTTACTCTATGTGGCAGAATTATTAAGCAGTCTCAATTACCGTAAGAAACAGATGATTCAAATCGAATTTCTTAACCTTGCAAGTCAAACCTAACACAGATGCCTGGAGCACTAAAGGGTCACCCCAAACAACTTTTCCCCTTTCTTTTCGGGTTGTGGATCAGGGTCACCCTCCCGGACTACAGAGCCACGCTCTGCAGTCGCATGTGTATACGCATCTGAGCTTCGTTCAAGTAGGGTGAAAGTAAAGTCCACTTGCTGGACCAATCATGTACTTAAGCTTATCGAGTACCATATTTTCAACATTTGGTTAGTACGTTCAAACGCTTAACCACCACTAACACACACTGCGGCCTTAGCATTTTTCTCTACTCAGACAGGGCCTCAACCATGAGCATCGTGCCACAGCCCCGCCCGTCGACCTTATAGTTGCAGTATTTAGTAAATCATTCAACTCCTATAATTCTCGCGAGTGATAGGAAATCACTCGACTTTTACCGAATCTATTAGTAGAGCATCTGCTCGAACTCCTAGTTCTAGTATTCATTACATAGGTGCCTAGAATCATGCAGCTAGGGTTCCAATCAACTCTTATGAACTTAAATGTATAGTAAAAAGGAACAGTAGTTTCATAATTTGAAACACTAGGATCATGCGCTGGGGCTTGCCTACTTGGGCAAAACTAGTCGGGGGCACTTCCGAACTTTGGTTTGGGTCTTCAGCAACTTCAATTAGATTAACTTGAGCTAATACCCTAGTTTGTATTTTCAGAAAATTATGAAAAATTCATAGTAAGCCTACCCACTAGAAATAAGCTTATCCACAAAAGTTCAAGGTCAGAACCTTAATGGTTTTTAAAATAAAAATCAAACTTATCAAATTACTTTAAAGTAATTCCATTAATATAACCATAAATTAAGTATAAATAGTAGATTTGAATCCAAACCCCCCTTGTTTCATGAGTTTCTATTTGTTAATTTATTGGATTGCAACTTTATTGTGAAGTAAAATCCTTAACTCAAGAACCATCCCACTTAAATCATTGCATATTATGTAGAGTCAGCAACACTCGACGACGGAATCTACGAGCTGGTTCAGGAACCCGAGCCTAGACTTTCTGAAGATCCTACGAGCGGCGCCAAGATATTAACTGAAGCCCCAAACCAAAGTTCGGAAGTCTCTGACACCACTGACCCTAGCACCGCTCAAGAAGGCAAGCCCCGGTGCATAACCTAGTATTTCCAATTACTACATTTATGCAATTCTATACTTATATATTATATCTCGCATTAAGTCTAGGAGTTGAAATGGAACCCTAGATGCATAAATCTTAGGAACCAATGTATTGCGCCTGAGTCCTTATCGCATAGAGCACTACTAATAGGACCGGTAGAAGTCGGATGATTTCCTGTCACTCGCGCGATATAGGGGTTGAATGTTTACTATTCTGCAATCACTATAAGGATGATGGATGGGGTCATGTGTAGTATCATGACTCAGAAAGTTACCCCATCTGTGTTGATAAAAGTTGTTAAGGTCGTAGTGTGTGGTAGTGGTGGCTAAGCGTTTGAAAGTACTGGCCACATACCGCGAAATATGGTAAAGCGGTAAGCCAAGTACCTGATTGGCCCAGCAAATGGACATGTCTCCACCACCCGATTATTTGGTTTCTGTTGTACACACGCACCAACATGTGGGAGTACATTCTGCATAGCAGACAGGAGTACGATCATGTAGTCGCGCTACAGACGTATGTCCAGCACAATTGGTGTGCGTACGGTCCTGCAGTCACTTGTGGTGGCCCTAATCCATAGCCCGGAATATGAGGGAAACGGTTGCTTCGGAACGATCATTGGATGTTCTAAGCGTGTGAGTTAGGTTTACCCTTGCAAGGTTTGGAAATTCAATTCAGAATCTTCCGTTTCTCGCGGAGATTGAGACTGCTTATTCCTGCTGCCACATAGAGTAAGAACAGTAACCACTATGGAATAATCTGGATGGATGTTAATCTCTACCTTGATTGTCTAGAATAGACGCTTACCTAGAATAATTAATGGGACTAGAAACTGAAAGCTAAAATATGAAAGTAGATCATACTCTTTGATGCTTTTCAGCTGAAATTAAACCTAGAACCATTACAAGCCAGCATAAGTCTAGCTACATGGCTATATATACCATGACCCAGTTAAGTTTTGCTGAGTATTAGTATACTCAGTCTTGCTAGTTTGTTTTTCAGGTATGACCCTTGAGAACCCCACGGATAACCCTGCATGGCCCACTTCTGTTCCATTTGGCCGGTCCGTGGAGTGGGATCCGTCCCCGGCTAGCAGTGACCCTCCTGAATGATGCCATACTTCGGGCTGAGTGTGGTGTCAACTTTCACGATGTGTATAGTCATGTGTTAATTTTCTTTCACTGTGAACTTGACAGGCATGTTTAGCTTGTCGCTTTAAACAATGTTGTATAAGTTTACCTTAAGTTTGAAACGGTTTGTAATAATGTTTAATATGCTGTGAATTAAAAGTTGATGAGCTGTTGTGCGACTGTAAACTCGCCTTCGTGCGAGGTAAACCTGCTTCGATCCTGTTGAACCGTGGTTGCATTGGGCGGAGACCCGATAGACCAATGGGTTGTTCCGTTTGAAGTGCGTTGAGTCAGTATCGCCTGTATAGTGATGACTAGCGCACTTGAACTGGAATAATTCAGGCGGTTCTGCCACATCTGGGTCCGGTAGACTACCTACTACCTATGTCACAACAGTCTACACTAGTTATATCTGAAAAGATCGACGATTTGGAGGGACTAGAAATCGTCGAGGTCACATACGGAGGACTGGCTGCTGGAAGAGGAGTGATCTGGCTGAGGGTTAGGCTCTAGGTTTCCGTGCTCGGAGTTGAGATCAGAAACTCCCTCGATTTCCTCTAGGTCTTCTTCTTCACCTTCAGGTGCTACAGGTACAGCAGGAGGTACTGGTTGCTGCTGAAGTTCGTCGATGTGAGCATGGGCATCATCAACCTTAAGGATAAGATCATGGATTTGCTCCTAGAGGAACTCCATAATCGTGTTACGTTGATTGATTATTGCATCACTCTCATTGATCTGATCCTCCTGGTGAATAATGGTCTCTTCCCGCTCTGCGATGATTTCCTCCGTCTCGTGACCAATGCTTGAAGCTCTTCTATCTGAGTGACCTGTCGATCAGCATTTCGATAGTGACCTTGAGCTATACCAGTCAACTGACCCATACCACGGTGTAGCAGAATCTGATAGTGGTGCTGAACATTCATGAATTTGATGGTACCACGGAGCGTTTCTTCGGCTGAATCTCCCAACATATGGCCATAATGGGCTATCCGAAAGTTCCACTCAGGATCACTAAAATCTATTGCTGGGAATAGGCCGATAGGATGCCCTGCAACTTCCATGGGATGCTGGTTGCAGAAAATATGGATGACCTCAAGAGCTGCGGTCTCAATAGTATCGATGAGACGGTAGCCAACCACATCAACCTCGATGGGCTGCCACTGAGAACGAAAAGGGTGCTGAGGAATAGTCATCTTGACTCTGCACCGGGAAACACCTTCCTCTCTATACTCCACTCCATCGTACTGTGGGGGCTCGGTGTAGAAGAATATACTAAGTGATTCCCATAAGAGATGGGGAAAACCCTCCCAGTGCAAGGCATTGGTATGAAGATACCCTGCATGATCCCAAAAGATGTTTGAAGGAGCCACCATCTAAAACAAGAATTCAGATGGTGAGATTTTGAAGGATGCTGAAAACCCAACTAAGATTACCACAAGAATCCTATTGAAACCACACTAAAGATAGACAACACTCTATACATCCTTGAAAGAACAACACATTCAAAGCATTTATTTTGATTATGGATGGATTATGCATGCACGTACTATTCGACCTCACAACCAAAACAATTGCCAAATATCTTCGGACTTACGTGGTTAATTTCGATGGCATAACACATACGTCTCTTACTAATAACTAATCGATAAGTCCTATCCGTCTTAACCTCTTAATCATGGTTAGTGTACCTATAGAAAACCATAGGTATATAACATGAACCTTTCATGGCAGCATGACATGAAAGCGTTCCCAAACAGCATTGTTCACTATAGAAACAGTATCCGTACAATTTCCGCCATACGGACGACGTTAGCATACATTACATCTGCAACGTATTCACGGGGGTACCGTATAAAATGGGGGTATGAACAGCGATCGCCATACCCTGCGCCGAACCATATACTCCCAATATAATCAACAAATCGTTTATATATTGGCAGCATCTCAAGTAAGCTACTGCTTGAGAAACAGCATTCGGTTCGCATCACCGATGGGAAGGCCAATCTCCCTCAGTTGGCTGAGGATCCTTACCTTCTTACCTTCTCATCTCAATGTTGAGGAACGGATAATACCAATAGATATCTAGGGTTGGTTGTGCTCGAAAGTAAGTTTTAACAGAAAGTAGTACTGCAAGTTGGAACTGACTATACATATATATGTACTAGTAGCCACCTGATAATTCCCATATAAATCCCTAGGGCTTTACGATCTAAGCACCATCCTTAACGAATCCAACATACTTTGCAAATTCTTTTATTAAGCAAATTTTATCCTGAAAACATTTGTAAGAGCTGTTGCAGTTGTAAGAGTAAACCTACAGCTCTGATACCAGCTGTGGCAGAACCGCCTGAATTATTCCAGTTCAAGTGCGCTAGTCATCACTATAAAACCGATACTAACTCAATGCACTTCAAACGGAACAACCCATTAGTCTGTCGGGTCTTCGCCCGATGCAACCACGGTTCAACAGGATCGAAGCAGGTTTACCTCGCACGAAGGCGAGTTTACAATCGCATACAGCTCACCAACTTTTAACTCACAGAATATTAAACATTATTACAAACCGTTTCAAACTTAAGTATACTTATACAAACATTGATTGAAAACCACAAGTTATGCAAACTTGTGTAAAGTCACAGCGGAAGAAATAAACACGCGACACGACTACACACGTCGCGGAGGTTGACACCAAGTTCAGCCCGAAACATGGTGTCATTCTGGAGGGTCACTGCCAGCCGGGGACGGATCCCATTCCACGGACCAGCCAAACGGAACAGAAATTGGCCATGCTGGACCATCCATGGGGTTCTCAAAGGTCATACCTGAAAAGTAGACTAGCAAGACTGAGTATACTAATACTCAGCAAGACTTAACCGGAATCGGGTATACTTAGCCCATAACTAGACCATGAAGAATTTGAGAGGCTTAGTTTTCTTTTGCTAAAAAGCAACAAAGAGTATGATCTAACTTTCATGTTTTAGCTTTCAAATTCTAGTTTCATTAACCATTCTAGGTAAGCACCTATACTAGACAAGCAAGGTAGAGATTAACATCCATCAAGATTGTTCCAACAATAGTTATTGTTCTTACTCTATGTGGCAGAAGGAATAAGCAATCTCAATCTCCGTGAGAAACGGACGATTCTGAATCAAATTTCCAAACCTTCCAAAGGTAAACCTAACTCACACGCTTGGAACATCCAACGATCATTCCGAAGCAACCGTTTGCCTTTCATTCCGACTCGTGGAACAGGGCCACCACAAGCGACTGTATGACCATACGCACATCCAATGTGCAGGACATACGTCTGTAGTGTGACTACATGCTCGTACTCCTATCCGCTGTGCGGAACGTACTCCCGCACGTCGGTGCGTGTGAAAAACCAAATTACGAGTGGTGGGAGGTATGTCCACTCCTCGGGCCGATTGGTTACGGCATGTGGCTAGTACATTCAAATGCTTTGCCACCAACTTTTATCAACATAGACGGGGTAATCTTCCAAATCATGATACTGCACATGACCCCATCCATTATCCTTATAGTGATTGCAGAATAGTAGATATTCAACTCCTATACCGCGCGAGTGACAGGAAATCACCCGACTTCTGCCGGTCCTATTAGCAAAGCATCTATTCGATATGGACTCAGGCACAATACAAAGGTTCCTAGGATTCATGCATCTATGGTTCCATTTCAACTCCTAGACTTAATGCATCTAGGGTTTAAATTCAAATCTTAGATAAAATAGTGCTATAAATTCTTGAAACATTTATTATGAATTACTCGTTTACAGATCATCACATGGTAAAAAGATCCAAGCATGAAAACCTTAGTAACATGTTTAAATAAACTTTAACCAATTCGAGCTTGATTTGTATAAATTCATATTGGTTCAAGCTAGAGTGCATAAAATAAGGTGAAATTTTTACACGATCTTACATATACCTTAAAAATGCTGCATACCAAAAATCACATAAAAAGAAGCTAAAATGCAAAAGTTACACACAAGATACCCTTTTGTTAAACTTTAAAATAACTCTAAAAATGTTTGGTTTCAAACTGAACTTCATTAATAAAAGTTGTAGAGTTAGATTGTAGGAGTACAACAAAATTGGTTTGCCTATTTTTTGATTTTTCTACAATTTTCTATGGATTTTACAAGTTGGCTGGTTTGAAATTAGAGAGGAGTATTGATTTTCTACAGAAAGACCCTTGGAAAGATTCAAATCCTTACAATTGGGTCCTTGGTCGGGCTACATAGGAAAAACGATCGGTGCCGATAAAATTCCGGCGAGTTAGCTCACCGGCGGCGACGGGAAAGTGAGGGGAAATGTTCAGGAGCTCACGGCGGTCATGAGGGTGGCCGGTGTTGGGGAAGAGAGGGACCGAGGCGGCGGGTCGACGGCGAACAAAGGTGGGCAGCGGAGCTCAGAGGGATGGTGATGGCGTTCTGGTGGCCGGAGTGCCGGAGGGGGGCAGGGAAGTGGCCAGAGAGCTTGTACGCGATGATGTGGTGCTGATGGTACACTTGGCTGGGGCTAAGAGGTGGTGGATTGACGGGATGACGGCGAGGCCAAGCGGCGGCGGGAGCTCGAGCTCACCGGCGTAGTGGTCCGGTTGTTCTGGTGCAAGAGAGCGAAATTGGGCGGGCTGGGGAGCACCAGTGGGTGGTGGGGGTGTTTCTAGAGCACTGGATCGGGGATGGGAGGCGGCGGAGGCAGCTGTCGATGGCGAGCAGGAGCTGCGGCGGAGGTCTGGTGAGGTGGAGAGCTTGGGAAAGGAAATGGCAGTGGAAATGCAGACGCGTGAAAGCAAGAGTGAGTGCGTGGGGAGCTTCAGGATGTGCTCGGGGTCCAGAAGAAGGTTTGGTCGTGCGGGAGCAGGTGTTGTCAGGCCGGCGGGAGGCATGGTGGCTCAGGCGGCAGTGGCGCGACGTGGAGAGGCGAGGAGAAGGCCAGCGCGGGGTGGGGAACGGTGGCGCGAGCGCTGGGGCAGCACGTGGCGCAGGGGGAAGCGGCGCGGGGGCAGCAGGAGCTCGGCACATGGCCGACGAGGGCGGCGGGGTCGGGCAGAGAAGAAAAAACACAGGAGGAGGACTGGAGGTAGACGAAGGGGGACTTAGTTGCAAATTCCAAAAGTATATGGAGTCCACTGTAAA